>NW_022631239.1:222141-409678 GCF_010015895.1 Lontra canadensis
CCCTCAGAAGGGTCCAGGACAACCCCAGTCTGAGGTCTGGATGACAGAGGTTGGGGCAGAGGCAGGGTAGGCTACATAATTTGTGAGGCCCTTTATAAAATGATAATGCAAGGCCCCTTGTTCAAAGAGCAAGGGAGGAAGTACCTTTAAAGGGACTAAAATATAAAGCTTGTCTTTCTTCTGTGGTCTCCCTTTTGACTTTTCTTTTTTTTTTTTTTTTTGATAGACTTCATTTTTTAAAACAGTTATAGATTCACAGAGAAATTGAGAAGATATAGAGAATTCACATATATTCTACACCCAGAAGAAGCTTACATTAATATGGTACATTTGTTATAAATAATGAACCAATATTGACATATTGTCATTAGTTGAAATTTATACTTTATTAAAATTTCCTTTTTTTTTTTTTTTTACCTAATGCCCCTTTTCTACTCTTGGGCCCCATCCAGAATGCTGTGTTTCTTTTCGTTGTCATATCTCCTTAGGCTCCCCTTCACTCACTCTTTCTCTGATTTTGATGATGTTTACAATATCTAATGGGATTTGGCTGGTGTTTTTCTCTTGATTAGACTGGGATTATGGGTTTTGGGAAGGAACATCACAGAGATAAAGTACCATTTCATCACAGCATAGCTGCATGCTATCAGTAGGATTTATGACACGGATGTTGACCTTGAAATGGTGCTTTTTATTTATTATGTAAAACTTTATATTATTAGCATGAACTCTATAGTTCATTGTTGTATTCTTTGATGCTGGTTTTAAATGCAAACACAAGAGCATGTGACTCATATGCAGAATCACCAGAATTACACAATTCGTCTTTTGTAGCTTATACATGCACTCATACTTACTTCTTACCAGAATAATGGAAATGCTGCACAGAAATAAACTTTTTTCTTTTCTTGATATGTGTACATATGTACATTCTACAAAAGGAATGAAAGGTGAAAAACTGTGTGGTGGTCTCTCTTTCCTTCTTTTAAAGTTTCTTTTTAATTTAAGTAATCTCTATGCCCAACGTGGGGCTTGAACTCCTGACCCCAATATCAAGAGTCACAGGCTCTTCTGACTTAGCCAACCAGGTGCCCCTCTCTTTCCTTCTTTGTAGTCAGTATAAGTGGTTGGCAAATACAGGGAAGTTACACATGTCAGAAAGGATGTGATTGGGTTTCTTGGTCGTTTGTGTTTCTTAGAATGCATTCTGTGTTGGAAGTAAGTTCTGAATGAAACCAAAAGGGAAGCCTCTCCTGCCAGTTAACAGTCATAGAAGTAACATGCTTACCATTTCCTTGCTCAAATACATCATGTAGTGTCTTTGTATGGTTTTGGTAACAGGATAATAGTGGCCTCATAGAATGAGTGGGGAAGTATTCTATTTTTTGGAAAAGTTTGTGAAGCATTAGCCCTCATTCATCTTTATATGTTTAGTAGAATTCACCAGTGAAGCCATCTGGAACTAGATTTTTCCATTTCAGTAACTTTTTGTTTACTAATTCATTCTCTTATTATAGGTGTATTCATATTTGCTATTTCATCTGGAGTCAGTCTTGATAATTTGTGTCTTTCTTGGAATTTGTCCATGTCATCTAAATTATCTAATGTACTGGCATACAGTTATTCATAGTATTCTTTCCTAATCCTTTTATTTCTGTAAAGTCAATAGTTATGTCCTCTCTTTCATTTCTGACTCTAGTAATTTGAGTTTTCTTTCTTTTTCTTTTCCTGGGTCATCAATCTATCTTTTTAGAAGATTTTATTTATTTATTTATTTATTTGACACAGAGAGAGAGAGCACAAGCAGTGAGAGCGGCAGAAGGAGAGGAAGAAGCAGGCTCCCCAGCCCGATGTGGATCCCAGACCATGGGATCATGACCTGAGCTGAAGGCAGAGGCTTTAACCCACTGAACCACCCAGGCGCCCCCTTAGTATTATTTCTAATCTTTCAAGTTTATTGTGGTTTGTTTTATTGCCTAACATATGGTCTCTTCTGGAGTACGTTGTTCCACATGCACTTGAGAAGAATATACATCCTCTTGCTGGTGGGTGAAGTATTCTATAGATGTCAGTTAGGTCTAGTTGGTTTATAATGTTCAAGTCTTCTGTTTTCTTTCTTTTTTTAAAGTAATCTTTACAACCAATGTGGCTTAAACTCATGACCCTGAGATCAAGAGTCTTATGTTCTACGAACTGAGCTAACTAGGTGCCCCAAACCTATTTTCTTATTGATCTTCTGCCTTATTGTTCTATCCATTATTAAAAGTTGAAAGTCTCCAACTGTTATCATTGAATTGTCTATTCTCCCTTCATTTTTGTCAATTTTTCTTCATGTATTTTGATAGTCTCTGTCAGGTGCATATATATTTATGACTGTTATATCTTCCTAATGGATTGACCCTTTTATTATTAAATGTCTTTCTTTATCTCTATAAAATTTTTTATCTCTATTAAAAAAAGGTCTAAAGTCTATTTTGTCTGATTACTATAGCCACTCCATTTTCTTGTGGTTGCTGTGTGTGTATCATTTTTATCCTTTTACTCTCAATCTATTTGTATTTTTGAATCTAAAATGTGTCTCCTATAAAGAGCATATTATTAGGTTTTGTTTCTTTATATCCAGTCTGACAACCCTGCCTTTTTTTGAATAGCTTAATCCAGTCATGCTTTATTATCACTTAAAGAGTTGAATTTAGATCTGCCATTTTACTTTTCGTTATCTATATGTCACATATCTTTTTTGTCCCTTTATTCCTCTTTTGCATTAAGTGAGTGCTTTCTAATGTTGCATTTTAGTTTTATTAATGGTTTTTTTTGTTATATATTTTAGTTATGTCCTTAGTGTTTGCTCTAGTTGCTTACCATATATGTATTAGCTTATCAGTTTCAGCTTCAGATTCATACTAATTTAATTCTAGTGATATCCAGAAATATTACTCCTATGTAACTCTATTCCACTGATTTTATTGTTATATATTGTTATATATAATATACCTATACCTCTTGAAAACTCAACAATACACTGTTATAATTATTACTTTGTGTAATTTTACATATTTTAAAGGCTCAGAGGGGAGAAAAGAAAACATGTTTCTAACTTTTGCTATGTTAATCTTTTTTTGGGCAAAGATTTTATTTATTTATTTGACAGAGAGAGAGCAGAAGCAGGGGAAGCAGCAGAGGCAGAGGGAAAAGCAGGCCTCCTGTAGAGCAGGGAACCCAACACTAGGCTCCATCCCAGGACCCTGGGATCATGACCTGAGATGAAGGCAGAGTCTTAACCAACTGAGCCACCCAAGCACCCCTGTTACGTTGATCTTCTTATATATAATTTCTGGGTCTCTTCACTTCGTTCCTTGGGATTCAAGTTACCATTGGGAGTCATTTTCTTAGCTAATATAGCACTTTGTAGTATGTAACATTTCTCTGAGGCTTTGTACATTTTTCTTTGGCCTTTTCCTCTCTATTGTTCAGATGGCTTAATCTCTATCACTCTGTCTTTGAGTTCACTAATTAGTCTTCCAGTTCAAACATACTGTTGAATTTTTCATGCCAGTTATTGTACTTTTCAACTCCTGAATTTCCATTTGTTCTTTTAAAATTTGTTTTAAATTATTTTTAAGATTTTATTTATTTATTTATTTGAGAGAAAGAATGTGCATGAACAGTGGGGAGGGATAAAGGGAGAGGGAAAAGCAGGCTCCCCACTGAGCAGGGAGCCTGA
This sequence comes from Lontra canadensis, assembly GCF_010015895.1. Taxonomy (NCBI): domain Eukaryota; kingdom Metazoa; phylum Chordata; class Mammalia; order Carnivora; family Mustelidae; genus Lontra; species Lontra canadensis. The sequence continues at coordinate 225,866 of NW_022631239.1, forward strand.
CACCAGGGCTCGATCCCAAGACCCCAAGACCATGATCCGAGCTGAAGGCAGTTGCCCAACTGAATGAACCTCCGAGGTGCCCCATTTGTTCTTTTCTTAAAAATAATTTCTCTCTCTCTTTTTAAGATTTTATTTGTTTATTTGATAGGGAGAGAGAGAGAGGGGGGACACAAGCAAGGTGAGCAGCACGCAGAGGGAGAGGGAAATGCAGGGCTCCTTCCCAGGACCCTAATAAGATCAGGGCCTGAGCTGAAGGCAGACACCCAACCATATGAGCTACTCTAAAAATAATTTCTCTTTATTGATATTCTGTATTTGATTTCACATTGTCATCATATTTTCCTTTCTTCTTCAATCATGGTTTCCTTTAATTCTGGAATCACATTTATAGTGGCTACTTTAAAGTCTTTTTTAATCTGGTGTCTGGTCACTCTTATAGGCAGTTTACGTTGCCTGCTTTTTTTCCTGATATATGGGGCATACTTTCCTGTTTTTTTGCACATCTTATAGTATTTTGTTGGAGACTGGACATTTTAGATAATGTATTTTAGTAACTCTGGGTATTGGTTCCTCCCCACCAAAGGCTTGTTTTTGTTATTTTTCTGTTTGTTTAGTGACTAGCTGGATTATTTTAGATAACTTAGATTATTTTAGATACTTCAGCTGGTCTCTAAACAAATAATGTCTGTTCCACACACAGTGTGAAACCCCAAGCTTGTTCCTCAGTGGGCTCAGCTTTAGGTATGCCCACAGTCACCCTGGGATGACACAGTTTTGGCACAGTTTTCCTCAGTGGGCTCAGCTTTAGGTATGCCCACAGTCACCCTGGGATGACACAGTTTATGTCTATTTCCCTGACCACACGTGCCTGTTAAACACCACTAATTGTATGCTGATTGCTCTATTGTTTTCAACAATGCCCTGAGGCATAAATTGTTCTACAGACGGAAATTAGTTCTGCTCCCAGGTCTTCTCTTAGCTCTCTCTGTCAGATTTTCTCTGGTGAATGAGCTAACCTACAGTTTAGTCTCTATCTCCAATGAATCTACCAATATCCTCTCAATTGCTTTTCACCATGTGTGGTGTTATCTGGCACTGCTTCTGACACCAAAGGCATTATGTTTTTCCACACCAACCAGTTCTCTGATTCTCCAACACCAGCTGGCTTTCCTACAATTCAATCCAATTCTGGCACTCACTAGTTAGTGCAGACCTTATAGTTTAAGGGCTCAGTTTTGCAAGACTGCCCCCACTTCAGACACTTGCCACAAATGGGGTGCCCAGGCTACCCATGCTTCTGCCCAGCCAACTACAAATTTGTACGTTTCCATGACCCCCTCTTCAGTTTTAGTACTTTACTAGAACAACTCACAGAACTCAAGAAAGTGCTTTTCAATTTTTTTCCAAAAATAAAGTGCTTTAGTTACTGGTACTGGTTTATTTTAAAGGATGCAACTCTGAAACAGCTAAGTGGAAAAGAAACAGAGCAAGGTATTGGGGGGTAGGGAGAGGTGCAGGATTTCCATGCTCTCTCCAGGCACACCACTTTCCCAGCACATTAATGTGTTTACCAACCTGGAAGCTCCCCAATCCCTGTCATTTAGGGAGGTTTATGGATATTTCATTACATAGGTACAATTGATTAAGTCATCAGTTACTGGTAATTGAATTCAATCTCCAGCTCAATCTCACTCCTGAGAGGTTGGGAGAAGGGAAATGGGGCTGAAACTTCCAACCTTTTAATAATTTGTTCGATCTTTCTGGTGACCAGCCCCCATTCTGAAGCTATGGTGACCCTGTGAGTCACCTCATTAGTATTAACTCAGATGTGGTCAAATGGGGCTCATTATGAATAACAAAAGACAGTCCTATACTTTAGGAAACCCCAAGAGCTTTAGAAGTTCTGTGCCAGGAACTGGAGACCAAGACCAAATATATATTTTTTATTATAACACACAGTACAACCTCTACTGTTTTCAAGAGCTCCTTGAGGCTCAATCTTCTCCACACACTGTTGCAAATGAAATCATTTCCTTTGAGAAGAAATTTAAAGCTCTCTGTTTGACAATGTGCTTCTCCCCCCCAGATAAAAAACTGAGCCATTGCTCTGGAGTTTGCAGTTATTTATTTTATATTATCACAAAATATACCTTCAAATAATATTATATGACTTCATGATTAATGGAAGAAGTTTACAACCATGTATTTCCCCCATCATCCTTTTTCTGTTGTGTTATTTTTATTTCTACAGATGGTATAAACACACAGTACATTAGTGTTATTTTCATTGTATAATCATTTCTCATTAACAGTGTTATTGAGATATAGTTTATATGCTATATAATTCACTCATGTAAAGTGTACAAATCAATGGTTTTTAGTATATCCATAGGGTTGGGCATCCATCACCTAATCTAATTTTAGAACATTTTTATTATCCCGGGGCTACTGGGAGGCTCAGTCAGTTAAGCATCTGTCTTCAGCACAGGTCATGATCCCAGGGTCCTGGGATTGAGCCCCACATCGTTGTCGTCCTCCTCGTCTGTTGTCTTTGTCATCAGGCAGAGAGCCTGTTTCTCTCTCTCCTTCTGTGGCTCACCCTGCTTGTGCTCTTTCACTCTTTCTTTGTCAAATAAATGAATAAAATTCTTTAAAAAAAGAACATTTTTATTATCCCAAAAAGAAACCTGGTATTTGCTACCAATTATTTTCTTTCCCTACCCTACTGCCAGCCCCAAGAAACCACTAATCTACTTTCCATCTCTACAGGTTTGCTGATATGGCAATTTCTTAGAAATTGAATAATACAATATAGGTTCTTCTGTGGCTGACTTCTTTCACTTAGCATATTGTTTTCAAGGTTTATCCATGTCATAGCATGTATCAATACTTCTTCCTTTTTTTAAGATTTTATTTATTTATTTGTCAGAGAGAGAACATGCACAGGCAGGGGGAGTGGCAGAGGCAGAGGGAGATGCAGGTTCCCCACCGAGCAAGGAGTCTGATGCAGGACTCGATCCCAGGACCCTAGGCTCACCACCCAAGCCAAAGGCAGACACTCAACTGACTGAGCCACCCAGGTATCCTTATACTTCTTCCTTTTATTGTTATATATATTTTATTATATGATATACCACATTTTTTCCTTTTTTAATTAACATATAATGTGTTATTAGCCCCAGGGGTACCACATATTGTTTAATGTACTCATCAATTGATAGACATTTCGGGTTTTTCCAATTTTTCTATTGGCTATTATAAACAATGCTTCTATGAACATCTGTGTTTAAGTTTTAGGTAGCCATATCTTTTTATTTCTCTTGGGTATATACCAAGGAATAGAATGGGTGAGTCATTTGATAAATCTGTGTTTAACATTTGGAAGTACTGCCAATCTATTTTCCAAATTGGGAGCAGCTTTTTACATTCCCATCAGCAATGTTTAAGGGATCCAGTTTCTCATTATTTTTTCTAAAGCTTATTTTCCATCCTTTTCATTTTGCTATTGTATTGTATGTGAACTGTTATCTCCTTTTGGTTCTGATTCACATTTCCCTAATGATTAATGATATTGAGCTTTTTTTAAATGTGCCTATTGGTTATCTGTTTATCTTTGGAGAAATGTCTATTAAAATAACTTGTCCATTTTTAAATCAGGTCATTTGTCTTTTTATGGCTGAATTTCCAGAGTTCTTTATCAAATTGATTTGCAAGTATTTTTTCTCATTCTTTGGGTTTTCTCTTCACTTTCTTAATGGTGTAATTGGAAGCTCAAAACTTTTTCATTTTGATAATGTCTAATATATCCTATCTTTTGTCATACATACTTTTGTTGTCATATCTAAGGAAGCATTATTAAACCCAAGGTCATGAAGATTTCCTCCTATGTTTTAAGGGTTTTATAATTTTGGCTCTTATATTAATACTTATGACCCAGATTGAGATAATTTTGGTATACTTATGATGTAGTGGTCTAAATTCAATCTGTGGCTTGTGGATATCCAATTGTTCCACCACTTTAGTTTCAAAACTATTCTTTCCCCTTCAGTTATCTTGACACATTTGTCAAAAATCAATTGAGCTTAAATATGAGGGTTTACTCTTAGGCTCTCAGTTCTTTTCCATTGATCTATATTATCTGTCCTCATACCCATACCACACTGTCTTGATTATTGTTATTTTGTAGTAAGTTTTGAAATTGGGAAGTATGAGATAGTTCATATTATTCTTTCTAAGATTATTTTTTCTGTTCTAGGTCCCATGAATTTCGAATTATTTTGTCATTTTCTACATAGATACCAGATGGAATTTTGATAGGGATTGCGCTGAATCTGTAGATCAATTAGAGAATATTGCCATCTGAACAATACTGTCTTTTAATCCATGAACATGGGATTTCCCTTTATTTAGGTCTTCTTTTTTTTAATTTTTTAAAGGTTTATTTATTTATTTGAGAGAGAGAGAGAGCACGCACAGGGGAGGGGCAGAGGGAGAAAGAGAGAGAATCCTGAGCAGACTACTTGCTGAGCATGGAACCAACCCTGAGATCATGACCTGAGCCAAAATCAAGATTTGGACATTAACTTACTGAGTCACCCAGGTGCCCCTTCTTTATATTTTTTAAATAATATTTTGCATTTTCAATTTATAAGTCTGGCATTTCTTTTGTTTGATATATTTCTAGCAATGTTTTTGTTTTTGATGCCACTGTAAATGGAATTATTTTCTCAAATTCACTTTCAGATTGTTAATTTCCAAAGTAAAGGAATACAGGGACAACTGGGTGGCTCAGTTCATTAAGCATTTGCCTTCAGCTCAGGTCATGATCCCAGGGTCCTGCGATTGAGTCCCACATCGGGACTTCTCCCTCTCACTCTGCCTGCTGCTCCCCCTGCTTGTTCTCTCTCTTTCTCTTTCTCAAATGAATAAATAAAATCTTTTTTAAAAAGAAGAAATACAATTAACTTTTATATATTGATATTGTATCCTGCCACAGTATTATGCTAATATATTTAATATTTAATGGATTCCTTAGGATTTGCTCTATGTAAGATTATATTGCTTTCAAGTAGAGATCTTTTTACTTATTTATTTCCTAACTGGATGCCTTTTTATTTCTTTTTCTTGACTAATTGTCGTGACTAGAACTTATAGTACGATTTGTAAAAATGGCCAAAGAGGACATCTTCATATTGTTTCTGTTCTTAGAAGGAACACTTTTAGTCTTTCTCCCTTAAGTGTGATGTAAGTTGTGTGTTTTGGTAGATATCCTTATCAAATTGAAGAAGTTCTTTTGTATTCCTAGTTTGTTGGATATTTTTATCATGACAGGGTGCCGGATTTTGTCAAATGCTTTTTCTGCATCTATTATATTGAGATGATCTTGTGGTTTTTGGCTTTCATTCTGTTAATATGGTGGCTTATATTGACTGACTTTTGTGTATTATACTAAATTTACATTTCTGGGATAAATTCCACTTGGTTATTGGGTATAATAATTTTTATATATTGCTGGATTCAATTTGGTAGTAATTTGTTGAGGGTTTTCCATCTAATTTATAAAAGGTATTGGTCTGTAGTTTTCTTATTATACTTGGTCTTGTTTTGATATCAGGGTGATACCAGTCTCATAGAATTAATTGGGAAGTGTTTCTCCCTCTTCTGTATTGTAATCATAATCATATTGAAAAATTTACTGTGAGGAAGAATATACTTCTAGAAATTATGAAATATATTTATAAATTTGCCAATCCATACAATGTTAGTGTAATAGGCAGTCCACAATTGCTTACTTCTTAGTTTTCATTAGAAATTACAGTTTCTGGGGGCACTTGGGTGGCTCAATTGGTTAAGAGTCTGCCTTTGGCTTAGGTCATGATCTAGGGGTCCTGGGATCAAACCTGCATCAGGCTCCCTGCTCAACAAGGAGTCTGCTTTTCCCTCTGTCCCATCCCCCTGCTTGTGCTATCTCTCTCTGTCAGATAAATAAATAAATTCCTTAAAAAAACAAGGAAGGCGGTGCCTGAGTGGCTCAGTTGGTTAAGCAACTGCCTTCAGCTCAGGTCATGATCCCAGAGTCCTGGGGTTGAGTCCCACATCAGGCACTCAGCTCCATGGATAGTCTGCTTCTCCCTCTGACCTCCCCTCTCTCACTCTCTCTCTCTCTCTCTCTCAAATAAATAAATAAAATCTTAAAAAAAAAACAAAAAACAAAACAAACAAAAAAGACAAGGAAGATGATATTGTCTAACTCTGGTAAATATCACTGAATCTAACACTAAGGCCAATAGGTACACAGCAAAAATCCCTAGGATTTCTTGCTTTGGTGGCTTTAGATAATAGAATTGCTTTAGATTGCTTGTTGGCTGAACAAGGAGGAGTTTGTGCCACAGCAAATGCCTCCCACTGTACCTGGATCAGTACCTCTGGTATTGTAGCAAATACAAGGAATTAACAAACAAGCCACTTAGCTAAAACAGATTGATGTCTCTTCAGGTATATTTTTAAAATTTATTTGCTATTAATTGGTTTGGTTCGTGGGGCCCCTTATTAAGGAGCATAATTCAGTCTTTGGCATTATCCCCTGATAGTCATCACTGTAGTCTCCCTGGTGTGCTGCGTTCCCTCAAGGGTCTGAAGTACATATTCACAGTCATCAGCATACAGCAGATGGTCTCACCATACTTGGAGAAACAAACAAGATGAACAACAAAGTGGAATAGCAAAAACAATTCTTCCACAAAACTGACATCATAACTTAATGAGTTTCGTGAGACAAGACTAGTTTAAACCTGATGGTGATGGAGAGTGACACTAATACCAAAATTTTGGTTAATCTCTCACGAATGAGAGAATGACCAAAAGGAGGGAATTATTAAAGTAATTGAGCAAGGTCATCATTAGACTGAAGTGGCACTAATGACTTGGTAGACTAAAGCAAACCAAAACCTAAACCCGAGTCAATTCCTATAACTATCTCAAGGTTAAGAAGAACAACCATCACAAACAGCTAACTAAGCTTCCCAGAATAATGCAATCACTTAAGATATCCAATTAAATAATTTCCTCATTTTGCTTCTGTATCTTCTCTATAAAAATCCTGCCCCTATGCCTGCGTGGCTGAGTGGGTTAAGCTTTTGCTTTCTGCTCAGGTCATGCTAGCAAGCTCCCAGGAAGCCTGCTTCTCCCTCTCCCTCTGCCTGCCACTCTCCATGCTTGTGCTCTCTCCACACCCACCCCTGTCAAGTAAATAAATAAAATCTATAAAAAAAAAAAAACCCAGCGCCTAGCTCCTGTCTGTGGAGCATTCCTAACCTCTTCCAATTTGGCACTGTTGGATTTGAGCTGATGTTTGCTCAAACCCTTAAAAATGTTAATATGCCTCAGTTTATTTTTTTTTAAAGATTTTATTTATTTATCTGACAGACAGAGATCACAGGTAGGCAGAGAGGCAGGCAGAGAGAAAGGAAGGGAAGCAGGCTCCCTGCTGAGCAGAAAGCCTGATGCGGGGCTCGATCCCAGGACCCCAGGACCATGACCTGAGCTGAAGGCAGAGGCTTTAACCCACTGAGCCACCCAGGCACCCCGTGCCTCAGTTTATTTTTTAACAATTCTTCAGATTTGTAAAGTATTGGCATTTACTCTTCTTTAAACACTGGTAGATGTAAAGAAAAAACACACTCGTGTCTCCTCTACTCTCAATACTCTGCTACAACACTATTTCACTTTGACAGCAGACTTGTGGGTTTTCCACACATCAAGCAGTTCTGCAACACCTGCTGTGTGTTCGCTACTCAATTCTGACACTGTCTACTAGGAGACAGCATCATATCCCACGGAGTAGTTCTACAACCCTGTACCCATTGCCACTTCAGATGCCAATTGCAAGTGAGGATACCTGTGCTTCTGTCTGACTGGCTGGAGATTGGAGGTTCCCATGACCCCCACCTCAGGTTTAATTAATTTGCTAGAGCAGCTCTTAAAATTCAGGAAACCATTTTACTTACTAGATTACCAGTTTATTGTAAAAAGATATAACTCAGGAATGGCCAAATAGAAGAGATTCATAGGGCAAGATATGTGTGAAAGGATGTAGAGCTTCCATGCCTTCTCTGTGAGAGCTACTCTACCAGAACATCCATGTTCTTGCTAACTGATAAGCTTCTTGAACCCCATATTCAGGGATTTTTATGGAGGTTTCATTACATAGGCATGAGTGATTAAATTATTGGTCATTGGCAATTAATCTCTAGCTCCCTTTCCCTCCCCTGAGGTGGGATGGGGGAGGGAAGGATGAGCTGAGAATTCCATCCCTCTAATTATGGTTGGTTCTCTTGGCAACTAGCCTCAGTCCTTAGGTTATCTAAGGACTTTTCAAAGGTCATCTCATTAATATAAAGTGGGATGGCTGAAAACGGCTTGTTATGAATAATAAGACACCTTTATTGCTCTCATCACTTAGGAAGTTCCAAGGGTTTTAGGAGCTCTGTGCCAGGAACAGGACAGAGAACAAATACATATTTCTTTTAAAAAATATTTTATTTATTTCTTTGGCAGAGTGAGAGAGATCACAAGTAGGCAGAGAGGCAGGCAGAAAAGAGAGAGGGAAGCAGGCTCCCTGCTGAGTAGAGAGCCCAATGCAGGGCTTGATCCCAGGACACTGAGATCATGACCTGAGCCAAAGGCAGAGGCCTAACCCACTGAGCCGCCCAGGGGCCCCCCAAATATATACGTCTTGTTATAAACCACAATATCACAGTGGAATTCAATAGTGCAACTATCTGAACCTGGGGTTTTCTTCACAGAAAGTTTTTGGTGTTTTATTTTTTAAGTAAAAAATTTCATCTCTTTACTTGTTACAGGTCTATTCAGACTTTGTATTTCTTCTTGACTTGGTTTTGGTAGTTTAACTCCTAGGAATGTCCATTTCATCTAGGTTATGTAATTCATTGTCATACAATTATTTATTGTATTGTCTTACAATCCTTTTTTTGTGTAAGGTTGATAGTGGTGTCCCCTCTTTCATTCCTGATCTTAGTAATATGAATCTTCTCACTTTTTTCTCTCTTTTGTTGTTCAGTGCAGTTAATGATTTGTTGCCTTTGTTGTTCTTTTCAAAGAACCAAATTTTGGGTTCATTGATTTTCCTTACTGTTTTTGTGTTTCCTATCTCATTAATTTCTATTCTAATCTTTATTATTTCCTGCCTTTAACTTGCATTGTGTTCAGGTTGGTATTCTTTTCAGTTTCTTGAGGTGGAAGACTAGGTTATTGAGATCTTTCTTCCTTTTAAAATATAGATGTTTACAGCTACGATTTTTTTCTCTAGGCTCTGCTTTAACTGCATCCCATAAGTTTTGGTATGTAGTGTTTTCAATTTCTTTCATCTCAAATTATTGTGTAATCCCACCCCTCTTTGACCTATTGGCTTTTTAGGAGGTTTTTTTTTTTTTTAATTTCCTGAACATTTGTGAATTCCCCACATGTGCTCATTTCTAATTTCATGACATTTTGGCCATAGAATATATTTGTAGATTGTAGATTCCAATACTTTTAAATATTTTGAGACTTATTCTATGGTTTAACACAGTTATTGGGGGGAAAAAATAGAACAAACTAAACCAAAGCAAACAGAAGGAAGGAAAGAATAAATAAAGATTAGTGTGAAAATAAATGTAATAGAGTACAGGAAAATAGAGACAATGAAATCAAAATTGGTTCTTTAAAAAGATCAACAAAATTAACAGACTGATAGCTACACTAAGAAAAAGCAAGTAGATTCTCATTACTAAAATCAGGAACAAAAGTGGGGACATCATTGCTGACCTTACAGAATGAAGAGAACTGTAATGAAAATCTGTGAATCTATGAATCTATTGCAAGTCAACAAACTAGACAATCTACAAGAAATGGACGTTTTTCTAAAAAGATATACTACACTGGAGCTGACTCAAAAAGAATTAGAAAATCTGAATAGACCTATATCAAGTAAAGAGATTGAATTAGTAATCCAAAAAAAGCTCATAAAGAAAAGCCCAGGCCCAGAGAGCCTCATTGGTTTATTCTACTATTTATTTATTTATTTATTTATTTATTTGACAAAGGGAGAGACAGCAAGAAAGGAACACAAGGAGTGGGAGAGGGAAAAGCAGGCTTCCTGCTGAGCAGGGAGCCTGATGCAGGGCTCTGTACAAGAACCCTGGGGTTATGACCTGAGCCCAAGGCAGATGCTTAATGCTTAATGCCTAATCTCTACTAAACTTTTAAAGAAAAATTAATAATAAACATTTAATATTCTTATAAAAATAGGAGAGAAAACTCTTTTCAACACATTCTATAATATGAGCATTACCCTGATACCAAACCAGATAAAAATATCAAAAAGACAACTATAAAACAATATGCCTTATGAATATAGACACTAAATACTAACAAAATAATCCAATATCATATATAACAATACCATGACCAAATGGAATTCATCCCAAGAATGGAAGCTTATTTTTGAAATTTTTTTATTATTTTATTTATTTACTTGTCAGAGAGAAGAGAGAGAGCACAAGCAGGGGGAGCAGTAGGCAGAGGGAGCAGTGGGCAGAAGGAGAAGCAGGCTCCCCACTGAGCAGGGAGCCAAACAAGGGACTTGATCAACTTGATCGCAGAATCCTGGGATCATGATCTGAGCCGAAGGCAGACGCTTAACTGACTGAGCCACCCAGGCATCCCGAATGCAAGCTTATTTGATGTATGAAAATCAACCAACATAAAATGCCATATTAATTCAATAAAGAAAAAAAAATCTCATGATCTTCTCACTAGATGCATAAAAAGCATTTGACAAAATGGGAACTTCCTCAATCCAATAAAGATACAATGTAACTATACCACCTTACATTATACTTCATGGTGAAAGATTTAATGCTTTTTCCTAAGATCAGGTACAAGGCAAGAATATTTTATATTCATACTTTTATTCAGTATTATACTGGAGGTTCTAGCCAGGGCAATTAGGCAAGAAAAAGAAATAAAATGCATCCAGATTTGAAGCAAGAAGTAAATCTATATTCATAGCGTGATTTTGTAAATAATATCCCAAAGGTATGCACACACTAAAAAGCTTTTAAAACTAATAAGTGCATTCAGAAAGGTTGCAGAATGCCATAACAATATACAAAATGAGTTATATTTCTATACTGGCAATGAACTATCTGAAGATGAAAATGAAAGAAATGGAGTACCTGGGGAAGGCCTGGGTGGCTCAGTCAGTTGAGTGTCTGCCTTCCATTCATGTTTTGATCCCAGGAACCTGGGATCAAGTCCCATATTGGGCTCCTTGCTCAGTGGGGAGCCTGCTTCTCTCCCTCTACCTGCTCTGCATGCTGCTCCCCGACTTGTGCTCTCTCTCTCTCTCTCTGACAAATAAATAAAATCTTTAAAAAAAAAGAAAGAAAGAAAAGAAAATGGAGCACCTGGGTAGCTCAGTCGGTTAAGTGTCTGCCTTAGGCTCAGGTCATGATCCCAGGGCTCTGGGATCCAGTCCCATGTCGGGCTCCCTGCTCTGTGGGGAGTCTGCTTCTTTCTCTTCCTCTGCCCTTCCTCCCCAATCATGCTCTCTCTCTCTCTCTCTCAAGTAAATAAATAAAATCTTTAAAAAAAATAAAACTAAGAAAATGATCCTATTTACAGTAAGGTAAAAAAGAATAAAATACTTGAGAACAAATTTAACCAAAGAAATGCAACCACTGTACACTGAAAAAATTTTTAAATACTGCTTAAAGAAATTAAGAAAGACCTAAATAAATGTAAAGATATTCTGTGTTCATGGATTGGAAGACTTAATATTGTTAACTTAGTACTACTTCCCAAACTGACCTGCAGATTTACTGTAACCTCTATCAAAGTTCCTGCTGACATCTTTTCAGAACTTGACAAGCTAATCCCAAAATTCTTTTGGACATCCAAAATACCCAGAATAGTCAAAACAATATTGAAAAAGGAAAAAATTGAAGGCCTCATAGTTTTGTATTTCCAAGTTTATTACAAAGCTACAATAATCAAGACAGTGTGGTACTTACATAAGGATAGGAATATAGAAAAATAAAATATAATTCAGAGTCTAGAACTAAACCTTCATGTTTGTGGTCAATTGATTTTTGACAAATGTGCCAAGATAATTCAATGGGGGAAAGAATAGTTTTTTTAGGAAATGGTGCTAGGACATATAAAAGAATTAATTTGAGCCCCTACATCACATCCTATGTGAACTCAAAATGAATCATAGTTCTAAGTGTAAAAGCTGAGACTATAAAACTCTTAGAAGAAAACATATGAGTAAACATTTATGATCATAAGTTAGGCAATATTGTCTTAGACATGACACCAAAAGCATAGGTAACAAAAGATAAAAATAGATGAATTGGCGGCTTAGTCAAAATAAAAAACTTTTATGCTTCAAAGGACACCATTCAGGAAATGAAAAATCAACCTACAGAATGAGAGAAAATACTTGCAAATCAAATATCTGATAAGGGACTGCTATCCAGAATATATAAATGTCTCTTACAAGTCAACAATTAAAGGACAAGTAATCAAATCTATTTTTTAAATGGGCAAATGTTTTGCATATACCTTTTTCTAAAGAAGATATACAAATGGTGATCATGCCCATGAAAACATATTCAATAATATTACCTGTTATGGAAATATAAATCACACTACAGTGAGATACCACTTCATATCAACAAGGATAGACAAAATAAAAAGACAGACTATAGCAAGTCCTGGTGAGAAAGTGAAGAAACTGAAACCTCATACATTGTTGGTGGGAATGTACAATGGTGTAGCCACTTTGAAAAACATTTGGTAGTTTGCAAAATGTTAAACATAGAATTACCATACAACCTAGCGATTCTAATCCTAGGTGTATACTCCAAAGAATTAAAACGTGTTCACACATCAGCTTTTACACAAATGTTCATAGCAGCATTATTCATCGTAGCCAAAAATGAGAACAACCCAAATGTTCATCATCTGATGAATGGATAAATAAATGTGCTATGCTATCGAATGGAATACTATTAGGCAGTAAAAAGGAATGGAGTACTGATACATGCTACAACATAGATGAACTTTCAAAACATCGTGTTGAGTGAAAGAAGCTAGTCACAAAGACTGCATGTTGTATGATTCCATTTATATGAAATGTCCACAATGCCAAATCCATAGAGACAGGGAAGGTAGATTAGTGGTTACCAGTTACTGGGTAAGGTGAGGATGGTGGTGGAGGAGAATATGTAATGTTTGCTCATGTATAGGGTTTCTTTTATGGATGATGAGGATACTCTAAAATTAGATAGTGGTGGTGGTTGCACAACTTTGTGAATATACTAATATAACTGAATTGTATACTTTAAAAAGGGATGAATTTTGTGGCATGTGAATTATATCTTAATAAAACTGGTATCTAAGAAAGTGTAATTATTTCCATTTAAAGACAAACCACTTTTTTTTTCTGTGGTGGAAGAGGCCCACTGTAATCAACCTTCCCCATGTGAATGTCTGGTACCCCCTGGAAATGGTGCCCTTGGCAGGTTCTGTACTCAGCTGTGACAAGTAGTCACATCAGGTTGGTAAGGGGAGTCAATATTGTTGCACTCTTGCATAGCTCTATTCTTGCTCTCATGGCCACTTTACGGGGGCTCATTGAGCAAACACCAGGATTGCTGGGAGGAAAAACTGAACGATATCTACAGAGACGGTCATTTTTTTCTCCTAATTATTGAGAGCTTTCTCTGCAGTGGATGCCCCCAGTGGGTACACTCGCTATCTGAATATATAGATATGGACTATTTAGAAGGGAATGTGGTCTAGATGTCAAGATCCTCCCAATGGCTAAAAACATGCAGAAACTTGTTCAGGGCATCCACCATGAAGAATCCCTGTGCCCCTGTTTCTTCATAACCATCCAGATACCTTTTGTGAGTTGGTGCCTAAACACTGCCTGATCTTTTCTTTTTTTTTTTTTTAGATTTTATGTATGTATGTATGTATGTATGTATGTATTTTTTTGAGAGAAAGAGAGCGCGAGCATGCGAGCGCACAGATAGAGAGTGAGAGGAAAAAGCAGATTCACCACTGAGCAGAGAACCTGACGTGGGGCTTGATCCCAGGACTCTGGGATCATGACCTGAGTGGAAGGCAGAAGCTTAAGCGACTGAGCCACCCAGACACCCCATCTTTTTTTTTTTTAAATTGAGATAACTTAGTAGATACCTTCAGACCAGCTGAGCCTGGTCTTTTCTCTTTTTTAAAAGATTTATTTATTTATTTATTTATTTATTTATTTATTTGAGAGAGTGGGGGGAGTGAAGGGGCAAAAGGAGAGACTCTCAAGCAGACTCTGTGCTGAGGGGCATGGAGCCTGTTGTGGGGCTTGATCTCAAGACCCCAAGGTCATGATCTGAGCTGAAACCAAGAGTTGGATGCTTAACCAACTGAACCATCCAGGCACCCTGAGCCTGATCTTTTCTATGCTGCCTCTGACAATATTTTCCCAAGAGCCTGTGGAAACTGGCTAGCATAGGGCTCTCTCTCTCTCCTCGGTCCTGAACCTTAAATTTCTTTGGGGTTAGGTGGGCAAGTCCCTCCTTGAAAAAGTAATTGAGATAACCAGACTTTTGCACAGACAGGGAGGGGCTTAGAGAGCCAAGCTTTGGACAATTTTGACCCTGTGCCATTGAATAACAATCAGGATGCTTTAACCTTGAAGAACAGTCAGTAGACATAAATGGTCCAGAAAATAAAACCACAAACCAAAAAAAAATTTTTTTTTTTTTAGAAATGAAGCTCTTAAGATTATTTATTTTGAGAGAGAGAGAAAGAGAGAGAGACTGGGGGAGGGGCAGAGGGAGAGAATCTTTCACACAGATTCCCTGCTGAGTGAGGATCCCAGCTCCTGGCTCCATCCTACAACCCATGAGATCATGACCTGAGCTAAAACCAAGAGTTGGATGCTTAACCAACTGAGCCACCCAGACACACCTCCATTTTTTAAAATGAGGGCACAGGTTGGCTTAATCATTTTGTGAGTTGACAGAAAAAGAACTTTGAATTTCTGACAAATTTTAGAAAAATTGAATGGAGGGAATACAAGGCATTAGATGTTCAGTTGCTTAGTTACAAGCCACAGAAGCCAACTCTGGTTAATTTGAGCATAAAGAGACTATTATTAAAGGGTATTGAGTGGCCTTGGGATGGGGATGGTGCTAGAAGAGGCAGATGATAAGGGTTAAAGTTCCTACAGTTAGGAACAAATCAGAATACACTTGGGAATCAATCTGATTTCTGTCCCATTTAGTTTTTGCTTTTTCCAGAATGTCTTATAAATGGAAGCAAACTAGAGTATAGCCTTTTAAAAAAGATTTTATTTATTCATTTGACACACAGAGAGAGACAGTGACAGAGGGAACACAAGCAGGGGGAGGGGGAAAGAGAGAAGCAGGCTCCCCACTGAACAGGGAGCCCAACGTGGGACTCCATCCCAGGAGCGTGGGATCATGACCTGAGCCAAGGCAGAGGCAGACGCTTAATGACTGAGCCACCCAGGCGCCCCCAGAGCATAGCCTTTTTTGGTCTGGCTTCTATCACCTTAGCCTAATGAATTTGAGTCATTCATGTTTTTGCATGAGCCAGTAGATTTTCTTGTTTATCAATTCACCATTTGGGGGATAATTTGGATTGTTTCCAGTTTTGAGCTCTTATGAATAAAGCTACTAAAGTTTTCATTTCTCTTGGGTAAATACTTAGGAGTGGGATTACTGGGTCATATGGTAAATGTATGGCTGTCAAACTTTTCTAAAGAGGCCATGCCATTTTTTTCCCATTTATTTTAAGTAAACTCTACATCCAGCATGGGGCTCAAACTCATGACCCCAAGATCAAGAGTGGCATGCTCTACTGACTTGAGCCAGCCAGGTGCCCCGGGCCATGCCATTTTGTATTCCCACCAACAATGAGAATTCTAGTTGTTCCATATCCTTGTTAGAACTTTTTAATAACAGCCTTTCGTTTTTGTTTTTTTAGTTTAGCCACTCTAGTTGGAGTGTAGTAGTATCTCATTTCCCTGAAAATTAATGGTGTTGAACATGTTTTCATCTGAACATTTGCCATATTCATCTTTTCTTTGGTGAAGTGTCTATTCAAATCTTTGCCTATTTTTAAATTGTCTAATTTTCTTGTTATTTGTCTTATTATTACTGAGTTGTAAGAGTTCTTTGTATATTCTAGAGACAGATACTTTATCAATGATCTTCCAGGTGGAAGGTTGTCTTTTCACTTTCCTAACATGTTAATGGCTTTTGAGGAGCTTTTTAATGAGGAGCCATTAAAATATAAAAATATTTTAATATTGATATGGTCCAATTTATATATTTTTTTCTAGCACTTAACATCCTTCTGTGAAAGGTTTGCCTAACCCAAGATTATCTCTTTATTCCTATTTTTTCTAACAATATTTAATTTTATATATTTTTAAGGTAATCTCTACACTCAATGTGGGGCTTGAACTCACAACCCCTTTGGGCTCTGGACCCCAAAGTCCAGAGCATGCACCACTGACTGAACCAGCCAGGCACCCTTCTAACAATACTTTAAATTCTATTGTCTGCATTTAAATGTTTTATCATTAGCATTTGTCTTTTTCTATTTCTTAGTAGGAAAAACTGGAACTTATTAAGTAGATAGTGGAAGAAAAATAATTTCAAAAGTCTTTAAACCACTATAACATTAAGTAAGCAATATTTTACTCTGCAGATTATTCCATATTTTTCCTATTTTTGAATGAAGTACTAATAATTTTAGTTTTTGCATTTTGACCTATGAGCCATTTTGAGTCCATATTTTGTATATGGTGTGAGGCAAGGGTACTTTTTTTTAAGATTTTATTTATTTATTTAAAGATTTTATGTATCTATTTGAGAGAGAGAGAGAGAGCATGAGAAGGGGGAGGGTCAGAGGGAGAATCAGACTCCATGCTGAGCAGGGAGCCCTATGCAGGATTCAATCTCCAGACTCCAGGGTCATGACCTGAGCTGAAGGCAGTCACTTAATGAACTGAGCCACCCAGGCACCCCAAAGATTTTATTTATTTGTTTATTTGACAGAGCGACAGAGAGAGATCACAAGTAGGCAGAGAGGCAGGCAGAGAGAGAGGGGGCTCGATCCTGGGACCCTGAGATCATGACCTGAGCCGAAGGCAGAGAGAGGCTTAACCACTGAGCCACCCAGGTGCCCCAAAGGTACTCTTTTTTTTTGTATATGGATGTCTTCTATAGACTGAATGTGTAACCCTCAAATTCATATTTAAATCCTAACATCCAATGTGGTGGAATTTGGAGGTGGGATCTTTGGGAAGTGAATAGGCCATGTGGTGGAACTGTCATGAATGGGATTAGTTTCATTATAAAAGAGACCCCAGAAAGTTCCTTTGCCCCTTCTGTCATGTGAATACATCTCTTTATGAACCAGGAATCAGGCCTCACCAGATACCAAATTCATCAGTGCCTTGATCTTAGGCTTCCCAGATTCCAGAACTGTGAGAATAAATGTTTGTTGTTTAAGCCACACAGTCCATGGTATTTTTGTTATAGCAGCTAGAACTAAGACAACATCTGATTGTTCCAGAATCACTTGTTGAACAGTTTATTTTTCTCCACTGAATTACTTTGAGATCTTTTTAAAAGATGAATTGTCTATATACATATGGACCTATTTCTGGAATGTCTGTTTTACTCTATTGACTATGTCTATAGTCTATAGAATCCTGCATTGGGCTCCCTGCTCAGCATGGAGTCTGATTCTCCCTCTGACCCTCTCCCTTCTCATGTCTATCCTTCTGCCAATATTACACAGTCTTGATTACTATAGCTTTATATTTAGTCTTGAAGTCAGGCAGAGTCCTCCAACTTTGTTCTTCTTTTTCAACATATTCTGGCTATCTTATGTCCTTTGCTTTTCCATATAATTTTTAGAATCCCAGTTTGCTGGGATTTCTATTGGGATAACATTGAATTTATAGATCAGTTTTAGAGAGAATTACTATATTAACACTACTGGGTCTTCTAATCCATGAATAGTTCTCTCTCTAAACTCAGGGCCCCATATTCAATCATAATTTTTAAGTATATGTGTCAAGGACAGTGGAGGGGATATCAGGATGAATAAGAAAGTGTTTTGATAAAGGAAAATACTGGTGGGTTAAATAAAATACCTAACATTGAAAGTTTTAAATATTTTTAAGAGCACTATTACCCTTTTCAGTTGGAATTGGGTTTGCAATGGAAAGGGATATTTTCAGCTTGAAACTCAGTTGCATAACCCTCTCTGATTATGTGTGGACAGGTCCCTTAATTTTGTATTGTGAGCCAGCCAGGAGACTTTAGAAAACTCAGACTAAGAAAGGTATGTAAATTTAGATATGGTTTTCTTGGGGTACTGTGGTATAGTGTTCAATTCAAATCACCATCCATTGTCTGGTCCATAGATTAGTCTTGGGACACAGCCCCCAGTAGACCCCAAATATCTGAGTCCTCTGAAGAGAAAAGGAGCTATAAGCAAATATAAAATGAACTCAAAGTGGTAATGACTATGCTAAGAACTGTGGAATACAGGGCAGCCCAAGGAGCTGTGGGGCAGTACCACCTGAGTGGGCATGACTCTGAAGCTGGGAGAGAGGCTTTACCCACACTCCAACAGCAGTCAAGTAGGGGCTTTGGCCCTTTGGGGATGATAGGGAATCAGAGGGGCTTTGTCACCACAACTCCATATCAATAGTGGTTAGCAGAGGATACAGGGCAGAACAGAACAGGAGTGCCCAGCACATATGGTAGTATCCAGAGAATGGTGGCACCCTCTTCTCAGCTGCTTGGTCTTATTCCTAGGTACAGGTGAGACCTACCTTTGGCCTTCCCCTTAGTGTTTGACAGTCCAGGGTCCTACTACTACCAAGGTGCCAGCCCAGCATAGCTCACATACTCAGTATCTAATCTGACCCATTCAGCAGTATGTGAGTTTAAGTTTTATTCCCATTTCACAGATGACAAGACTGACCCTTACAGCACTGGTTCTGTTGCTATAACCACCAGTTGATTTCTCTAGCTGGGAGTCTCAGAGATAATGTGAGTTTTACTTATCATTTTACATTCTGACAACAGGAATTTTAAGTGTCTTTATTGCCCTCATAAACTCATTGAACGTTTCAGTTGTTTATCAGGTATTGATTTCTAGGGTTTTTGAAATTATGACAAATGTAATCCATCCTTTAGGAAAAAGTGGTTAGTGAGAAAAGTGAATAAAAAGAATCACACATGGTGGCAGTCATAGGATGGTAGAGGACTCAGAAGAAGGAGCAGCAGTGCCCACTGACAGTTACAACTAGAGGAAGGCACAGGGATGAGTAATGCCCACAGAATGGCATAGAGGTACCTAACCATAAGGTGATTGGACTCATGTTTGAATAAAAATGAGACCTTTTTTTTTTTGGCTACCATACAGGAAAAACCATCATCTGTTTTTTAGTATACACATTTTCAGAGCTTTATCTATGCACAAATGCATTATGCAAACATTTATATTTTTACAAAAATGGTCTGATACTGTATATGTGGTTCTGAAAACTGTATTTTCTTTATTGTTATTTTACAGTGTACCATGAACATTTCTTCCATGCACATGGGTGAAAATTCCCTACTGAAAGAGAGAGAACATTGTAGTTGGATCAAAAGGCTGCTGGTAACAAGAGTGACACCTAGAGCAAAGTATCAGCTTAAGGTTAAAGCACATAGCCTGGCAAATGCCTGCCAGGGAAAGCATGGTAAGCAATATTCTCATTAGAGAAGTTAAAATTGAAGGCCAAAGGCATTAAAGATATGGGATATCATGTAAACCCTTTTGGCCCCTACCTCCGCCCCTCACGCCCCTGACACCCCGCTGCCCCCTTGGGGCAAAAGGATCCTGTACATCTCTTTGCATCCAATGAAAACCACCCATTTTCTGTTTTTTTCTTAGCTCTTCCTGAGCCCTTGACATATCTCCACATTCTCTCATCATCTCCTCACTGCCCAAGTGCCTTTCCTGTAAGTCCTCCTGATAGTCCTTAGGGGAATCGTCTGTCCCCCTATCCGTTTTTCTTTTTGCTTTCCTGGGCACATAATCTTCAGCTGGGCGCTTTTCAGCAGCCCGTGGCTCACTCTCAGGCTTTGCCAGGGATTCTGGCTTGCCCTCACCGTGTGGTTTTCCCTCATTTTCAGACTTGCCCTGCTTTTCTTGCTTTCCCTCATTTTCTGGTTGTCCCCCATTATCTGGCTGTCCCTTATTCTGGAGCTTTCCCTTATGCCCTGGCTTCCCCTCCACTTCCAGCTTTTCTTCCTCATCTGATTTTCCTTCATCTTCAGGCTCTACTTCATCTTCAGGCTTTCCCTCAACTTCCAGCTTTCCTTCATTTTCATTGTAGAGTTTTTCCATGTTGAATCTTCCCTTCTTTTCCTTGTCCTGAGTGGGGTGTAGAGTGGGAGAACGGGGGTAAGAGAAGTCAAAGGAGACAAGGGAGACTGAGGACTTGGAGGTGGAATGCAGGTGCTGATAGTACTGGCATCTTTCCCCTTGGCTGGGTTCCCCTGACCTGCTTAAGCCCTCCAAGTTTGTCTTCTCCCCACTTTTGACTCCATAATTCACCCTACACCTGAGAGCCAACCACTTCCCTGGCAGGCCCTACCACCTTTTGTACCATCCCTCAGTATGGTGGGGTGGATGCAACATACATGGTGGTGAGATGGGCAGTGGGGACCTCAAATTGTGCCCACACCGTGCCCTCACACCCTCCCCCTACCATTCCTGTCCAGTGCCCCTCCACACTTTCACTCACCTGAAGGGATTCTAAACAGGTTCTTCCTCCTTTTCTAGAAAGCCTTGCAGAGTGCAGGGGACAGACAGACAGACAGACCTGCAGACAGACAGGAGACAGGGGCAGGGCCTGTGTGCTCAGCCAACTGAAGTTTCTTTCCTGAACCTGGGCTTTCCTCATGCAACATTTTCCTCTCCTACCTCCCCCGCATCCCAGCCGCCATTACTTTTCAGGCCTCAGGCACCAAACCAGGATGCTTTCCAAACTGTTTGGGTTTCTGTGTTCCCCCTTCCCTGCAGGCAAGCCGCCCACCCTACCCCCTTTCCGCGGAGGGCAGTATTTCCTCTTTGGTGCAGAGTGTGAGGGGGGTTATTTCTAAAATGTCTACATTTTGCTGTCGCACTGCAGGGGCGCCCCCCCCCATTTCAGGTCCAAAAATGGATGGAGGGCGCACAGGAGGGGCGTCGAGGAGGCGGCGGTGGGGTGCTCCATCCCCACCTGCCCATGTCCACGCTGTATCCCCCTCCTTACCGATGTCCCGGACCCCCATTCCACTCCGCGCTGCTCCGGGTTCCTACTCCCATCCACCTCCACCCCTGCCCACGGCTGCCCGCAGTGCCCACCTTTACACTGACCTGTGGGGCCCGGGCAGGCCTGCGCCTCCTCGGGCTCGCCGAAGCCCGCTCGCCCCTCGCCGGCCACCCAGACAGCTCACGGAGCTGGTTCTGCGCAGGCGATGGGAGCGGACAGCGCAGGGACAGGACCGCAGGGCGGGCGAGCGGGCGGGCGCGGGGGCTGCTGCCCACGTCGGCGCCCAACCGGTCACGTGAGCGCCGCGTCACCCAAGCTCGGTCCCCCACCCCGCCCCCCTTACCCCTATCCCCAAGGGACCAAGCAACCACACGCGGTGGAGGGCCGAGTGGCAAATGGGGAATCAAGAGGGCAGGAGCCGGGAGGCTTCGGACCGCAGGTGCTTTACCTGGCGCGTCTCAGGCCCTCCCACTGCATCCCTCTGCGATGTACGTCATTGCCAGATGTGACCGCTGTTCACAGGGACGGTACCGACTTTGCCAGGAGCGCTCAACAACCAAGTCCCACAGGCTGCTTTCAAGACCGGCTCTGCTTGACTCCTGAGCCCAGACAGTAGTACCTCCAGGAAGCGGCACTGCCACCTTGATTAGCTGTGTTCCTGGACCTCTTCCCTGTACCCATGTTCTCTCACCCTGAATGATTTCTGTTCATTGCCCTCTAAGCACAGATGTTTCTCAAATCTCCATCTCCAGGCTGTTCCCTACCCCCCCCACCCCGAGCCTTAGATCAACTTTTTGCTTTCCCATCAGCAGCATGGGAGAGTGCTTGATTCTTCACACGTTTTCCACCATGTGTTGGAATACTTTTTCATTTTCACTAACATGATAGGTGAGTAGTAGTATCTCAATGGCATTTTATTTTGCATTTTTTGGACAATTTAAATACCACTGTAAATTGTCTGTTCACGTCTTTCCACATTTTTGTTGGGTTGTTGGTCCTTCTCCCCTCATTTTCAGTACCCTTTATACATTAACAGTATTAGGCCTTTATGTTTTATGTTGCAAATATTTACTTCCAGTTTGTTGCTTTTCTACTTTGTATATGATGTATTTCTGCCATGTATTAAAAAAAGTAGTCAAATTTATCAAATGTTTATTGCATCTAGATTTTGATTCATTGTTAAGAATTCTTTTCCTACATGAGGCCAGAGGAATTCACCCATGTCTTCTTTTAGTACTCATATAGTTAACTGTATTTATCCTGAGGGCATCTGTGGTTAGGAATAGAGGTTAAGTAATACACCAGTGCCAAACTGAGTTGAATCTACTGCTGACTCAAGGCAGCAAATCAAAGCCCCAAGGCTCATTACAAGGAGAGGGGTTTCCTAACAAACCAGCACCCATATAATACTGGGAACCTCAAATGTTTCAGTTTAGGGGTAATTAAAAACTGGAAATAAACTAGCTCTCACAAAGTCTTTTAGTTTGGCCTTGCAACACCTAATTGGACTAGTAAACTTTAAGCTTTGAACATAGATTGTGGTGGTTCCAGACAGGAAGAACCCTTATAAGTCCTGACCAATGCAAACAAAATCTTCTCTGGAGTAAGTGTCCATCATCCTAGGCCCCAAATTATTACAACAAACAATTGTTCATGTACAATGTCCACACAGAAAGATAACCAGGAATACAAATTTTAAAAAAGGCATCATAAGTAAGAAGCAGTAGAGACAACAGCTAACACAAACAGATCCATTAGTTTTGAATTATCTGAATCATCAGATACAAACTGTTAAACCACAATGCTTAGTGTATTCAGATAAATAAAATCCAATCTTGAAAATTTCAACAGGGTGCTAGAAATCAGAAAAAGTGGGGAAAAAAGAGGAATTCTAAAACTACAAAAAAAAAAAAAACCCCAGCTGAAATTAGAAACTCAATGGATGGCTTTAACAGTAGATTAGATGCAGCTCAAAAGAGAATTAAAGAACTAGAAATTATGTTCAGAGGAAATTATCCATAAGGCTGCACAGGTAGTAAAAAAGATGGAAATTTCAGATGGGAGGGCATAAGATCTAACAAATGTTTACTTGGAATTCCAGAAGGAAAAGAGAAATGGATGTGTTCAGAGGCAACCTCTGAATAGACAACTGAGTATTTTTCAGAACTGATGAAAGACATTAATCCATAGATCAAGGAAGTCCAAGATATCCCAAATAAGATAAAAAGAAACTCATACAGAGATGCATAATAGTAACCTTGCAGAGAATCAAAGACAAAGAGAAAGATCATAATAGAATACCCCTTGAAGGAACAAAAGTTAGGGTGATTGATGGTTTCTCAATAGAAACAATGGAGGTATGAAGATAGAATGGTATCTTTAGTAACTTGAAGGAAAATAAACGCCAGACAAAAAAATTGAGAACCAGTAAAAATACCCTTCAAAACTAAAGGTGAAATAAAGACCTTTAAAAATAAAGAGTTTCCCATCGGCAGGCATAAATCAAAGGAAATACTGAATGCTACAAGGCATTTTTCCCATCACAGAAAAATGATCCCAGATGGAATACTGGAGATAAGAAAGGGAAAAACAACAATTAAAAAGACAAATATGTATGTAAACTTAAATCAATACTACATAAAACTAGTAATACCTTGTTAATTCATATCAAAAAATGACATAGGAGTCAAGAGGGCTGAAGTAAAAGTACAAAATTAATATTAGCCTTTGATAAGTCAAGATTGTATGTTCTTTATTTTTTTTTAATTTTTTTAAAGATTTTTATTTATTTATTTGACAGAGAGATCACAGGTAGGCAGAGAGGCAGGCAGAGAGAGAGGAGGAAGCAGACTCCCTGCTGAGCAGAGAGCCTGATGCGGGACTCGATCCCAGGACCCTGAGATCATGACCTGAGCTGAAGGCAGAGGCTTAACCCACTGAGCCACCCAGGTGCCCAAGATTGTATGTTCTAATTGCCAGAAAACATTAAGGTAAAACTTCTAAGCTAATAGAGGGCAAAAATAAGAAAATAATCCTAAAGAAGAGAAAACTAACATACATTAGATGGGACATAGAGAAGGAACTTGATACAATGGTTAATTTATATCTATTAATATCAGTGAGTACATTAAATATGATTTACATGAAGCAATTAAAAGAAAGATTTTCAGACTGGAAAAACACAATGTTATACTGTTTATGAAAGACATCTGAAATACAAAAATACATAGAGACTGAAAGTAAAAGTATAGAAGAAAATTATAATATGAAAACAGTAACCAAAAGGAAGACATTATAAATAACAAAATAGACTTCAAAACAAAAAGCGTTACAAAACATAACGAGTATCACTTTATGACATTTTAAAATTTGTATGCACTTATTAGATTGACCTCAAAATAAATAAATCAAAATTTGACAGAACTACAAGGAGAAATAAAGCTTTTATTTAAGCATTATAACACTCCTATTTCTGTAACTGTGTAAATATTTAAAGTGTTGAAAGGAAAAAAATCACCAAATTAAAATTTTATATCCAGCAAAATTGTTCTTCAAAAGTGAAGGAGAAATAGATTTTTCTCAGACAAACAAAAACTGATGACCAGCAAACCTTCCATTAAAGAAACATTAAAAGATTTTCTCTAGGGAAAAGAAAATTGATCAGCAACACAAATTAGTTCAGCAACTCAAATATTTATAAAGAGCAGTGGAAAGGAATATATGAAAGTATAATGAAATTGTTTTTCTTATTGATACAAAAGATAAATATCTGAAGTATTAATGTTAACAATATATTTAATGATTATAGCATATGGATAAGTGAAATGAATGAATGATCTGTAGTAAGGTACCTACACTACATATAAGTGAAGCAGAAGAATGTTCTTTGAAAGTAAACCTAGTGAAAAATACATATTGTAACCTTGAGGGAAATCACTAAAAATTTTTTTAAAAGAAATATAATTGATACACTAAGAGAAGACAAATGGAATCATGTAAAATACTCAAAACTGAAAAAGAACTCTTGGAAACAAATGGAAAACAGTTACAGATGGTTGATACTAATCCGAAGGTATCTCAAGAATCATTTAAAATACAAATGCTCCAAATACACCCATTTAAGACAAATTGTTAGAATGAACACATAAAAGCCAACTATACGTTTTGGACAAGAGGCCCATTTTAAAAAGAAAGACTCTGGGCACGTGGGTGGCTCAGTTGGTTAAGCATCTGCCTTTGGCTCAGGTCATGATCCCAGGATCCTGGGATCAAGTCTTGCAATGGGCTCCTTGCTCAGAGGGGAGCCTGTTTCTCCTTCTCCCTGCTTATCCCCTTGCTGTGCTTTCTGGCAAATAAATAAATAAATAAAATCTTTAAAATAAATAAAGACTCTGAAAGGTTATAAGTAAAACAATGGAGAAAGATATATACAACCATATAAGCTAAATCAAAGAAATATGGACAAAAGAAGGATGATGGAGGAGTGCCTGGCTGGCTCAGTGGGTACAGCATTTGATTCTTAATCTTGGGGGCATGAGTTCAAGCCCCACAGTGGTTATAGAGCCTACAAAAAAATGCTGGAATAGCTATACAATTTCAGATAAAGAAGACTTGAGAACAATTAAAGTATCAGAGATTAAAAAAAAGAGGTACTACATAATGACAAAGGGATCAATTAAGGAAAAAAACAAATACATAATAATCTTAAATATATATGTACCTAGCAAAAATATCAAAATATATGAGGGAAAACTGAAAAAACAAACTGATGAAACAGACAAATCTATTATCAGAGTTGCAGTCTTCAACTACCCCTAGTCAGTAATTGACAGATTAAGCAGGCAAAATATAGATATAAGCAGGCAAAAAAAGATATAGTTGACCTGAACAGCACTATTAATCAACTTGATCCAAATGGCATTTACAGAACATTACATCTAATATCAGAACACTTTTTATCAAGTTCATACAGAACATTCACTGCGAGTCCATATTCTAGGCCATTAAATACACTTTACCAAATTTAAAAGAACAGAAATCATAAAAAGTATGCTCTCAGTGGAATTAAAGTAGAAATCAACAACGGAAAGATGGACAAACACACGTATTTGGAAATTAACACAATTCTAAACACATGAGTCAGGGAAAAATATAAGAGAAATGCAAAAATATTTTGAACTAAATGAAAATAAAATTAACCTATCAAAATTTGGGGGATATAGAAAAAGCAGTGCTTAGAAGGAAATTTCTAGTTTAAATGAGTATGTGAGAAAAGATCTAATATCTACAACCTAAGTTTTCTCCTGAGGAAACTAAAGGAAGTAATTTTAAACCTAGTGTAAGCAGAAGAGAAGAAATCAATACAAGTAAAACAGAAAAAAAAATAGAAAAAAAATCAACAAAACCAAAATCTGATTCTTTGAAAAGGTAAAAAAAAAAAATTGGTACATCTCTTGCCAGGATAATCAAGAAAAAAGAAAGAAGATCCAAATTAACAAAATCAGAAATGAAAGTAAGGTTATCAGTAAGTGATTCCATGGACATTAAGAAGATAATGAAGGAATTCTATTAACAACTCTGTGCCTACAAATTTGATAACTTAGATACAATGAACCAATCCCCTTCAATGATACAAACTACTAAAACTCATACAAGGAGAAAACAATAACCTAAACAGCCCTGTATCAAAGAAATTGAATGAATAATCCATAACCTTCCAGACAGAAATCACCAAGACCAAATTCTACCAAACATTTAAGCAGCACCAGTGAACTTTTAGAAATCAGCAGGGAATTCTACCACACATCTAAGAAATAATACCAATTCTCCACAATATTTTCCATAAAACAGAAGTAGAGAGAATATTAGATTTATTCTCTGAGACCAATATTACCCTAATTCCAAAACCAGACAGAAGGCATTACAAGAAAAGAAAACTATAGACCAGTCTCTCTCATGAACACAGACACAAAATCCTCAACAAAGTATCAAAAAATCAAATCCAACAATGTATAAAAATCATGCACCTAACAAGGGAATGAATTTATTGTACACGCAAAGCTGATTCAACATCTGAAAATCAATCAGTATATCCACCACATAAACAGACTAAATAAAATATATTATATGATCTTATCACTTGATACAGAAAAAGTACATGACAGAATCCAACGCCCATCTATGATAAAGGTTCTTAAAATAGAATTAGAGGGGAACACCTCAATTTGATAAAGAATATCTACAAGAAACCCGTAACAACATACTTAAGGGTAAGGAACAGGAACAAGGCAATGTCAGGAACAAGGCAAGGTATTCTTTTCCCATTGGTCTTAGTAAACATCATCCTGGAAGTCCTAGCTAGTGCAGTAACACAAAAAAAGAAATAAAACATATACAGATTGGAATGGAGGAAATAATACTGTCTCTTTACAGATGACATGATTTTCTATGTAGAAATGCCACAGCATTGACAAACTCCTGGCTACAAGATCTGTAAAGGTGTAAAGCTAATATACAAAAGTCAGTTGCTTTCTTATATACCAGCAATGAACTGGAATTTGAAATTTTAAAATACCATAAATAATAGTACTCCCCAAATGCAGAATGTGCCTAAAGAATCTAAGTTTATTACAAATATATGAAACAACCACACTGAAAAGGAAGGAGGAATAAGGTGTTGACATAAGGTAACTTTGGAAGTGAGTGGAGTCTATAAAACTAAAGGCAAATATTTCTCTATAAATAAATATATAAAAATAATTAAAGATAAAAACATACATAAACATGCAGATACACATAGGTTATTATACATCAATAGATCTCCTTGCTCTATCAACTGCAAGGGCCTAGAAGCAATGATACCCCAATAGTAATGAGTACTCTTAGCACCCAGATCTTGGTTTTGATACCATTCTCTAACCAAAGGTACCAGGGCCCCTTGGATAAATGGCAAATTCTAGGACTTGGACAGGAAATATACAAGACTTCCTCATCTTGTAGTGCCAGAAATTGTTAAACACACACATACACGTGCACACATATGCACACAGGGATGGGAAGAGGTATGTTAAATAAATACAAGTGCCAAGTGAAAGAGCTTTCAATGGAGTATTATTCAGACATAAAAAGGAATGAAATCTTGCCATTTGCACCGACAGTATTAAGTCAGTCAGTCAGAGAAAGACAAATACCATATGCTTTCAGTCATATTTAGAACTTGAGAAACCAAACAAAGGGAAAAAATAAGAGAGACAGAGCAAGAAACAGACTCAATTATGGAGAACAATATGATGGTTACCAGAGGGGAAGGTGGTGTGGGGATGGGTTAAATAGGTGATGGGGATCAAGGAGTGCATTTGTCATGATGAGCACTGGGTGATGTATGGAACTGTTGAATTACTATGCTGTACACCTGAACTAATATAACACTGTATGGTAACTAACTGGAATTAAAATTAAAACTTAAAAAAAAGGATCCATACCGATACCCTCAAGTAAGTGGAGCCTAACATCCCATTCAGTCTTTCCTAAGACTGTACATAGTGACTTTCTTCCAAAGAGGACAGTATGTAAAGGGAGAAATAAGAGTAACTTTACCATAGAGAATCCTGACAAACCCTATCTCAGCCTATGTCACAAAAGTTTACAACAGTGGTAATATTGATAGTATGTACCCTTTTCTGAAAAAGTAAACTAGACAGGGTGTCTGGCTGGGTCAGTCGTTAAGCAACTGCCTTCGGCTCAGGTCATAATCCCGGGGTCCTGGGATCCAGCCCCACATCAGGCTCCCTGCGTGGGGGAGAGCCTGCTTTTTCCTCTCCCACTCCCCCTGCTTGTGTTCTCTCTCTCACAGTCTTTTTGTCAAAAAAATAAAATAAAATCTGGGGTGCCTGGGTGGCTCAGTTGTTAAGCAACTGCCTTCGGCTCAGGTCACAATCCAAGGATGCTGGGATGGAGCCCGCATCAGGCTCCCTGCTCAGTGGGAAGCCTGCTTCTTCCTCCCCAACTCACCCACCCTGTGTTCCCTCTCTGTCAAATAAATAAAATCTTAAAAAAAAAAAAAAGAAGTAAACTAGACACCCAACATGGGGCTTGAACTCATGACCCCAAGATCAAGAATGGCATGTTCTATGGACTGAACCAGTCAGGCACCCTGATAACATGTACCCCTTATATAAATGTGGTGACATAGCACTTACCTCTCTGGTCCCCTTCCCGAAAGCACTTAATGCCTGTGTAACAAGGAAAAAATCAAGCAAACTGAAATTGTGGGACATTATACAAAATACCTGACCAGTACTTCTCAAAAGTGTCAAGGGCATCAAAAACAGGGAGAGTGAGAAACTGTCACAGCCAGAAAGAGCCTATGGAGACAAGATGACTAAATATAAAGGTGGTAATCTGGATAGGATCCTGGAACAGGAAAAGGGCATTAGGGAAAAACTGAGGGAATTTAATAGGTACTTTGGTAAATAATAATGTATTATTTGGTCAATATTGGTTCACTGTGACAAATGCATCATACTAATGTAAGATGTTAATAGAGAATATTGTGTATGGGGTATACAGAAACTCTGTACTATCTTTGCAATAATTCTGTAAGTCATTAACTTCTAAAATAAAAGTTCATTCACAAAACACTAAAAGCAAATTAAAGGCTAATGAAGAGCTGGGGCGGGGGGGGGCGCAGGGGAAAGGGGGAATCACATAGGTAGATGGATCTGTTGAAATGGTAAGGCAGGGCTTAACAGCAACTTCCTGAGAGACAATTCCTCCTAAGAAAAAAGTGTCAGCAGACATGAGATTAACAGGTGAGAAAAGCACAGCATCTGGTCACTCAGATTTTTCTGGCTCAACCTCCAGTATCTAAATCCAGTGGAGATGGCACTGTATGCAAAAACACAGACTGACAAAAATTCTGGAAAGGAGTGTTTTTTAAAAACTTTATAAAATATCAACACCCAGTGACAATTGGGTAATACCCACCTGAATTAGGGTAACTCTGCTGTAGGTAGAGAATTCTCCACCTTTCTGTTGAGACAGTGTTGCTTGAGTCCATCATGGTCTCCAGACCACCAGTAGCTGTGGGAGCTTCAGGCGATTACAGAGCCCCTGAGAAGGGGCACAGTGCCCAAGAGACATGGCATTACCCAGGGGACAGTGGCACCCACATTTTATCTGACTTCTGAGACCTCTTATACCTCCCCTAAACATCTGAAAGAATTCTGGTTCTGCTACTGCAAGGCAAAGGGTAGGAGCCAGCCCAACACAGGTCACACTCATTACCTCATCTATCTTCTCCATGACCCCGGAAGGCAAGTTTTACCCCATTCAACAGATGACAAGGCTGTTTGTTACAGCAATGGATCTGTAATATCGTCCAGGTTGTCTTCCAGCTTCCAGTCTCAAACATGAGTTTTAAGAAATATTTTATATCCTGACCAAGAATTTTTGGTGTCTCCACTACATTCATGAGCTAACTAGTTTTTTGGATTGCTTGGCATGTATTGTTTTCATGATGAAAGTAATCAGTGTTTTTTTTAGGAGAAAACATACAATGAACAAAAAAGAACAAAAAAATCACCTTCAGATAACCAGGACATAGCTTTCAGAGTTTTCTCTGTACATAGATCACCAGGTAAATGCCTTTGTAGTTTTACAAAAATGGACTGATGCCATATATATGGTTCAACAAACTTTTTTCTTTTTAATTTTACAATATGCCATAAACATTTTTCCATGCAATGGACAAAAATCTGCTACTGAAACATTGAAGGCTGCAGTTAGGTACAAGAGTGATAGCTAAAGCAAGTATTAGTATAAGGTTAAAGCACAAGGCCTAGGCAAATGCCTGCCAGGGGCACTACACAAAAGGAATGTCTTCAAAGCCCCTCTGTGGGGCCCTGCATCCACCCCTGAGTTCCCTTGGGCCCCTCGGGTGGAAGGGGTCCTGTAAACTTTTTTGCATCCACATAAATCCCCCCAATTTCTGTCTGGTTTTCTTCACCTCATCCTCTACCCGGGCCATCTCGTCAAATTCTCTTATCATCTCCTCATTGCTCAAATGCATATCGTGTATGGCCTCCTTATATTCCTTGAGACACTGAGCCAGCCCCTTGTTGGTTTTTCTTTTAGCCTTCCTGGGTACATCATCCCCAGCTGGGCGCTTTCCTGCAACCCTTGGTTCGATGGCTGGCTTTTCTTCTTTTGGCTTCTCCTCATTCACTGGCTTTCCCTCATTCACTGGTTTTCCTTCTTCTTTGGGCTTTCCCTCACTCACTAATTTGCCTTCTTTTGGTTTTCCCTCACTCACTGGTTTTCCTTCTTCTTTTGGCTTTCCCTCACCCACTGGTTTTCCTCCTTCTTCTGGCTTTGCCTCGATTACTGGCTTTGCCTCGCTTTCCGACTTTCCCTCGCTTTCCGGCTTTCCCTCGCTCACCGGCACTGCCTCGCTCTCCGGCACTGCCTCGCTCTCCGGCACTGCCTCCATCACGGGCATTGCCTCGCTCTCCGGCACTGCCTCCATCACGGGCATTGCCTCGCTCTCCGGCTTTCCCTCGCTCACCGGCATTGTCTCCATCACCCGCACTGCCTCGCTCTCCGGCAGTGCCTCGCTCCCCGGCTTCCCCTCGCTCACCGGCACTGCCTCCCTCTCCGGCTTTCCCTCGCTCACCGGCATTGCCTCCCTCTCCGGCTTTCCCTCGCTCACCGGCATTGCCTCCCTCTCTGGCTTTCCCTCGCTCACCGCCATTGCCTCCATCACCGGCTCTGCCTCGCTCTCCGGCTTTCCCTCGCTCACCCGCATTGCCTCCCTCTCCGGCTTTCCCTCGCTCACTGGCATTGCCTCCATCACTGGCAATGCCTCTCTCTCCGGCTTGCCCTCGCTCACCAGCACTGTCTCGCTCTCCGGCTTTCCCTCGCTCACCGGCACTGCCTCCATCACCAGCTCTGCCTCGCTCTCCAGCTCTGCCTTGCTCTCCGGCTCTCCCTCGCTCTCAGGCTCTCCCTCGCTCTCAGGCTCTCCCTCGCTCTCCGGCTCTTCCTCGCTCTCCGGCTCTTCCTCGCTCTCCCGCTCTCCCTCGCTCTCCGGCTCTCCCTCGCTCTCCCGCTCTCCCTCGCTCTCCGGGTTTCCATCTTTTGGCTTTGTCATACTCTCTGGCTTTTCTTTATCCTTTAGTATTTCCTCATCTTCTGTCATTGTCTCTTTTTCTAACTTTTCCTTGTTTTCCATAGTACAGGCTACTTCCGGCTTTCCCGCATCCTGTGACTGTTCTTTGTATTCCATCTTTTCTTCGTTCTCAGTCATTCCATCATTTTCACTGCAGAGTTTTTCCATGTTGAGATTTCCCCCTCCTTCTCCTGTCCTGGGGTGGGGAGAAGAGGAAACAGGGGAGACAAGGGAAACTGAGAGCTTGGGGTGGAATGCAGGTCCGAATAGTACAGGCATCTCTCCCCTTGTCAGGGTTCCCCTAACCTAGGCCGGCTTTTAAGTGTGCTTTCTGCCCACCCTCTCCCCTCACACATGTGAGCCAACCATTTCTCCTGCAAGCCCTGCCATTTTCTCTACGTTTGCTCAGCACGACAGATTGTGTATAAATGCGTTTGGAGCAGGGAACTGACGCCCCATATTCTGCTGGTACTGTACCCCCCACACTCCCCACCCCTTTGCGTCCCTGACCAGAGACGCCCCTCCTTCACTGACCTGCAGGGATTCTGAACAGATTCCTCCTCCTTTTCTAGCCTTGCAGAGTGCTGAGAACGGACACGCAGACCTGCAGACAGACAGGAGACAGGGGCTGCGCGTTTGGGTGGATGAACAGGAACCCAGCCCCTTTCCCGAATCCCGGCCCTCCTCATCCAACGTTTCCTTCCCCCACCTCCTCCGCCCCCCGCCCCGCACCCTAGCCGCCATTTCTTTTCACGCCTCGGGCGCCAGACCAGGATGTTTTCCAAACTAATTTTGGATCTCTGCGTCCTTCTCCCCAGAGGCAAGTCGCCTCCCCACCCTTGAGGTCAACTTTTTTTCTCTACGCACAGAGTGGTAGAGAGGGTTTATTTCTACTGTCTCGCTGGCGGGGCGCCCCCCAGCTCACCAGCTCCGGCTCCAAAATGGACGGAGGGCAGCGAGAAGGAGGTGAAGGAGAAAAGGGTACACGGGTACTAGGGGTGTCCGCTCTGCCCACCCTCCGCCGATTGGTCGCTAGCTCCCCCTTAGCCATTTTCCCACCCCCATCTCTAGCTACACTCCGGCGAGCTTCCCTCAACCAGGACCCCATCCCCACCCTTTTTCCTCTCGGTGTTCGTGCCTCACCCCCATCCCAGGGTTCCGCAGGAGGCGAAGAAGGCCCTCACACTGACCTCAAAGAACCTGGAGCAACAATTAGGAGCTTGCAGACCGCTCCGGATCCGACCGCAGGGGAAGAGGGCGGGCTCCCAGACTGGTGCCCACATCTGCGCCCCGACGATCACGTGAGCGTCGCGTCACCCGGGCTCGCCCCCCTCCCCCTCTCTCCCAGCCGTCCCGCCCACCAGCCGGTGTCTGCCAGTCAGTCACCCCACCGGTCTCTGGAGCGCTTCCCCTCTGACCTCTCTGGGCCCTTTTGTCCTTTTTCTCTTCTTGAGGTGGTCGAAGGAATAATTTTAATAAAAACCACAGAGGCTTTTTTTCATGGTTTGGGCGGTCGGGGGAGGAGTCTTGACCAGTTGCTCTTAATTTCCATTGAAAGGACTAGAGCCAGCCAATGAAATCGTATGAATGTGAACTTTCATGTGGTACGTAGAACATTGCCCTTTATTTTTTTATTTTAAATTTTTAAAGTTGTATTTATTTACTTTAGGGCGGAGGGGCAGAGAAAGGGAGAGAGAGAATATCCAGCAGACTCCCCGTTGAGCTCTGAGCCCATGCAGGGCTTCATCCCACCACTCTGAAATCAGGACCTGAGCAAAAATCGAGTCTGAGGCTTAACGCACTGAGCCACCCAGGCACCCCAGAATATTGCACTTTAGAAAAAAATTAGGAAAAATGTTCCTCTCAAGATAAATTTGTTCCTTTTTTCTGACATGTGCAGACATTAATTTTCTAATTAAATCTTAAAATCATATTTGAAGCAGAATAAAGGAATGATTAATTTTTTTTTATAAGCGATCTACTAAATATACAACGGACAATGACCTGACCATACATGACAATAGAACTGGGGACCCACAACTTCTGCAGCAAGCAGCCCAGGAAGCCAAACCCTAGCCTCTGAAGCAATCTTCAGGACTTGATCATTGACTGCCAGCCTCCCTATTTTTGCCCCCCCCCGCCAAGAGAAATCGAAATATACTCCCCAAACCAATCATATAAGGTGTGCCGCTTTTAGTTAGCCTGCTTCCAGCTTCCCCATGCCAACAGCCTCCAATCAGAGAATACTTAAAATCTTCTCTTTTGTTGGGCTAAAGCTTTTCCACTCCCCAGAGACATTCAGTCTCTGCCAAACACAAGTAATGGTGGCTGAGTCCCTTGTTATAACAAGTTCTGAATTAGTAGTCTATGTTTAAGGTTTTTGTGTGGGAGGCCTTTAAAAATATAACAGACATGAACAACTAAGGAAAACGTTGATAGATTTGACTACCTGAAAATGTGTACCAATTTCTTTCTTTAAAACAATAGTATCATTTTCACTATTTTAAAAAGGATTTTATTTATTTATTTGACAGTGAGAGAGACAGCGAGAGAGGGAACACAAGCAGGGGGAGGGGGAGAGGGAGAAGCAGTCTTCCCACTGAGCAGGGAGCCCAATGCAGGGCTCAATCCTAGGACCCTGGGATCATGACCTGAGGAGAAGGTAAGACACTTAATGGTTGAGCCACCCAGGCACCCTGTGTACCAATTTCTTAAGGGATTGAGGACACATGCACTCTTCCCTGCTCTAGTTGAGTGGAAAGGTAAAAAATATTCTGAAAAGTAAGCTGGTAAATTGTTTTAAAATAAAAATATTTGGGGTGCCTGGGGGGCTCAGTGGGTTAAGCCTCTTCCTTCAGCTCAGGTCATGATCTGGGGGTCCTGGGATTGAGCCCTGTGTAGAGCCAGCATCCAGCAGGCATGGAGACCTGCATCAGGCTCCCTGTTGGGCGGGGAGCCTGCTTCCCCCCTCTCTCTGCCTGCCTCTCTGCCTACCTGTGATCTCTCTCTGTCAAATAAATAAATAAAAACCTAAAAAAATTTGATATTTTGGTTCAGTAATTTCACTTCTAGTAATTACCCATGGAGAGAATTAATAATGTGCTAAACTATAATCTTATTTTTTAAAAAATGCTTTATATTTTAAAAATTCCTATAATAATTGTTTATTATGCATTTATTCTTTGTTGGAACTGGGGCTACAGTATTCATTATGTAGGCTTTGTTTATAATGGAAAAAATGGAATATCACAATTGTCCATCACACAGATTTAGTTGCATAATCTTCTTTTTTTTTTTTTTTTAAGATTTTACTTATCTATTTGACAGAGATCACAAGTAGTCAGAGAGGCAGGCAGAGAGAGAGGAGGAAGCAGGCCCCCGGCGGAGCAGAGAGCCTGATGCAGGGCTCGATTCCAGGATCCTGGGATCATGACCTGAGCCTAAGATAGAGGCTTTAACCCACTGAGCCACCCAGGTGCTCCTGCATAATCTTCTTAATACATTTGTTTACCCTGGTTATCCTTGGATGTTTGGTTAAGAAAAATAATGAAAATGTTGGGTTCTCAATACGCAGTAGAAATTATTAACTATTTATGATCCCCAATTACTATGGGTAGTGGGACACAAGAGATAGTCACAGGATGTGGTATTGCCCTCTAGAGAATGCCACCTATGTGCCAGGAACTGTGTTAGCTACTTTATCTTACCTGGTGTGTAATTCATTTACTTATTTATTATTCTTTTTTTCCTAAGATTTTATTTATTTAGTTGACAGAGAACACAAGTAGGCAGAGTGGCAAGCAGAGAGAGAGGGAGAAACCGGCTCCCCACTGAGCAGAGAGCCCCATATGGGGCTCGATTCCAGACCCTGGGATCATAACCTGAGCCGAAGGCAGACGCTTAACCGACTGAGCCACAGGCATCTCCAGAATTCATTTATACCTGATAAAGGAACTCACACTTCAAGGAAGCAGAATGATTTATAAAGCTATATGCTTAACTCAGCATGGAATTGGAATAAGCATAGCAGGAGGAATAAAACACAGAGATCTCACAACATACCCAAGTATAAAGGTTTTTAGTATGTGATAAGAATCCATCTCTGGTCAGTAGAGAAAAATAGGTTATTATGGAAATTACTTTGTATAATTAAATAGTTAAAGAAAAAGGAAGATCCTTATTTTCTGACCTACAATCAAGTTCTTATAGGCAAGTACAATGAAATAAAAGGCATCCAGATTACAAAGAAAGAAAAAGTTCCTTTATGTGCAGATGGCTTGACCTTGTATATAGAAAAACCCAAGAAATCCACTAAAGAACTATGAGAACTAATAAATGAGTTCAGAGCAATATATAAAAATCAATTGTATTTCTATATGTTAGGAGTGAACAATTTGAAATTGAAAGTAAAACATTTCCATTTAAAATAGCATCAAAAAGAATAAAATACTTGGAAATAAATTTATTAAAAAGTCCAAGACTTATACACTGAAAGCTATAAAATTATGTTCAAAGAAATTAAAGAATACTTAAATAAAGGGAAAGATATCTTATATTCATAGATTGGAAGACCTAATATTGTTAAGATGGGTAACATTTCTCAAATTGATCTACAGATTCAACACAATCTCTGTCAAAATCTCAGCTGCTTTGTTTGCAGAAATTTATAAGCTGATCCCAAAATTCACATGGAAATGCAACAAACACGGAATAGACAAAACAATCTTGAAAAAGAAGGGCAAAGTTGGAGGCCTCACACTTCCAGATTTCAAAACTTACTATAAAATTATAGGAATCAAGACAGTGTGGTACTGGCATAAGGGCTTATAACCAATGAAATAGAATTTAGAATCCAGACATGAACCTTCAGATTTATAGTCATGGATTGTCAACCAGAGTCCAAAGAAAATTCCATGGTGAAAGAATGCTCTTTTCAATAAATGCTGCTGAGACAACATGCAGAAATGAATTTGGACCTCCACCTCATACCACATAGAAAACTTAACTCAAAAATAAATAAAAGTTCTGGGGGTACCTGGCTGTCTCAATCAATAGAGCATGCAACTCTCGATCTCAGGGTCCTGAGTTCAAGCCCCACTTTGAGCATACAGCTTACTTTAAAAAATTAAATTAAATTAAATCAAAGTCCTCCATGTAAAAGCTGAAACTATTAATCTCTTAGAAGAAAATAGAGATGTAATTCTTCATGACCTTGGATTAGGCAATTGTCTCTTAGATATGACACTAAAATCTCAGACAACAAAAGAAATATAGATAAATGGGATTCTATCAAAATGTAAAAATTCTTTAATTCAAAGGAGAACATCAAGAAAGTGAAAAGACAACCCACAGAATGAAAGACAATTTTTGATAGTAATATATCTGATAAGGGACTTATATTCAGACTATATAAGGAACTGTTGCAACTTGATAAGGAAACAGACAACCCAATTTTACTTTAGGGATTTTGAGGCTTTTAAGAATTGAAATATATTTGACCTATAACATCACTTAAATTTAATGTGTACAACACATTGATTTAATAAAGTATATATTATACTATGGTTGCCACTGTGTTGATAATTAGCACCTCTATCATGTAACATAATTATCATTTCTTATTAGTGGTTGGAATAATTGCAATCTGGCCTCTTAGTAAGTTTAATGATTATAATCTAACATGTTGTCTATATTCACTATACTGTGCATTAGATCTCTAGGACTTAATTACTATTAATTGTAAGTTTGTAGCCTTAGACAACATCTGTCCTATCTCCTTACCTCTTAGGCCCTAGTAAACACCACTTTACTCTCTATTTTTACAAGTTTGGCTGTTTTAGATTCCACATATAAGTGATATTGTACAGTATTAGTCTTTCTCTGACTTGTCTCACTTGGCATAATGTCCTCAAGATATATCCATGTTGTCACAAATGGCAGAATGTCCTTTCTCAGGGCTGAATAATATTCCATTGTATAAATATACCACATCTTCCTTTTTTTTTTTAAACCACATCTTCTTTATCCCATTCATTTTCTGCACAGAAAAGAAACAACCAACAAAAAGAAAAAAAAAAAACAGCCTACAGAATGTGAAAAAATTTTTGTAAACCATCAGATAAGGAGTTAATATCCAAAATATATATATAGAACTAATATATCCAAAATATACTCATACTATTCAAAAACAAAGAAACTCAGACAATCCTATTTAAAAATGAACAGAGGAACTAAATAGATATTTTCCCAAAGAAAATGTCCAGATGGCTAATAGATACAGGAAAAGACACTCACTCAGCATCACTAACCATCAGGGAAATGCAAATCAAAACCCCAGTGAGATATCACCTCACACCTGTTAGAATGGCTATCATCAGGAAGAGAAGAGTTAAGTGTTGGTGAGGATGTGTAGAAAAGACTTGTACACTATTGATATAGAAATGTAAACCAGTTCAACCACTATGGAAAACAATGTGTTAGTTCCTCAAATGTTTTCTAGAAAATTAAAAATAGACTAGCATATGATCCAGCAATTCCACCTCTGGGTATATACCTGAAGAAAATGGGTTATTAAAGAGATATCTGCACTCACTGTGTATCACAGCATTATTCACAATAGCCAAGATATGGAAACATCCTAAGTACCCATCAACTCAATTTTGAAATGAGGAAAGGATCTGAATATATATTTATGCAAAGAAAATATACAAATGACCAATAAGCACAATGTGTTCAATGTCATTAGCCATCAGGGAAATGCAAATCTAAACCACAATGAGATAACACTTCATACTCATAAAAAGACAAATAATAGCATGTGTTGACAAAATATGTAGAGAAATAGGAACCATCATACTCTGACGGTGGAAATGTCAAATGGTGCGGGCACTGTAGAAAATGGTGGAAGAACCCAGTCACAAAAGACTGCATATGACAATTTCACTTATATGGGGAATTTAAGAAACAAAGCAAATGAACAAAGGAAAGAACAAAGGGAAAAATAGACAAAAAAAAAAACCACCCAGACTCTTTTTAAGATTTTTTATTTATTTATGCAAGAGAGAGAAAGTGAGAGAGCACATCAGCAGGGACAAAGGGAGAGAGAGAGAAGCAGACTTCCCTGCTAAGCAGGAAACCTGACGCTGGGCTTGATCCCAGGACCCTGGGATCATGACCTGAGCCTAAGGCAGGTGCTTAACTGACTGAGCCATGGAGATGGCCCTGGACTCTTAAATATATGGGACAAACTGGTGGTTACCAGAGAGGAGATAGGTGGGGACAGGTGAAGGAGGTTAAGAGTACCTTATCATGATGAGCACTGAGTAATATATAGAAGTGCTTAATCACTATATTATACATCTGAAACTAATATAACAATTGTACATTAATTATACTGGAGATAAATAGATTAAATAGATAGATAGATAATTATAACCTCCCAGGCAATCCACACTAAAACAAAAAAAAATAAGACGACATAGGGTATAATTCCATTAATATGAAACATCTAGACTAGGCATATTCTTAGAGACAGAAAGATTAATATTGCTTAGGGCTTGGTTAGAATGATGAATAATACACTTTCTTTTTGGGGTGATGGAAACGTTCTAAGATAGATTGTGGTGATGGTGGCACAACTCTGAATAACTAAAAACCAATGAATTGTGCACTCTAAATGGATAAATTATATGCTATGAGAATTGAAGCTGTTATAGAAATCTGTCATAATTTTGGTGATTTCAAAGTATTTTATTCTATAGATTTTCTATCCAACAGGTTGAATTAAGCTCACGTAATTTTTTTTCTCTATTGGAGATGTTTTTGTATTTATATATTGGTGTATTTCTCTGGTCATTTTCTTTGGATTCATTATTTTTTTAAAAGTAAACTCTAAAAAATAAAATAAACTCTACCCCTGATATGGAACTTGAACTCATTACCCAGAGGTCAGTAGTTGCATACTCTACCAACTCGGCCAAACAGGTACCCCATCTTTGGATTTATTCTAAGAAATTGAATTGGAAGACCTAAAGTTATGAAAAATTTAAGGTTTCTTGACACACAATAGCTAAAATTTAACTAGTTATTAATTATAAAAATTTCAGTGGGGGGGCACCTGGGTGGCTCAGTTAAGCATCTGATTCTTGATTTGGGCTCAGATCATGATCTCAGAGTCCTAAGATTGAGTCCTGTGTGGGACTCATCGTTCAGTGAGCAGTCTGCTTCCCCCCTCCCTCTACCCCTTCCCCTGCTTGTGTACTCTCTTTCTCTCTCTAAAATAAATAAATAAATCTTCTAAAAGTTTTCAGAAAACATAAACATATATAATGTAGAAAGTAGATCTGCATGTTATGTATTAAATTTTTTCTATGCTTATTTCATACACATAATTTCTATATTTAGTGAAATTATATCATATATATTGTTGGACTACTTGATTCTTCCACTTAAAAGTATATCTTCAGGAAGGAAAAAATGAAAGAAGATGGGATCGGAAGGGAGACAAACCGTAAGAGACTCTTAATCTCACAAAACAAACTGGTTGCTGGTGGGTGAGGGGGTAGGGAGAGGGTGGTTGGGTTATAGACATTGGGGAGGGTATGTGTTATGGTGAGTGCTGTGAAACGTGTTAACCCTGATACCCCTGGAGCAAATAATACATTATATATTTTTTAAAGATTTTGTTTATTTATTTGACAGACCGAGATCACAAGTAGGCAGAGAGGCAGGCAGAGAGGGAGAGAGGAGGAAGCAGGCTCGCCGCCGAGCAGAGAGCCCGATGCGGGGCTCGATCCCAGGACCCTGAGATCATGACCTGAGCTGAAGGCAGAGGCTTTAAACCACTGAGCCACCTAGGTGCCCCAATACATTATATGTTAATAAAAATAATTTTTATAAAGTATACAGCACATTTGCATGTCAGTATACATGGAACTACCTATGCATTTCAATTGTTGCATGTGATTCTACTCTTTAGATTTATCACATTTTATTTAATCAAACCCCTATTAATATTAAAAATGTTTCATACTTTCACTATTAACCTTGCTCCAATGAATACACACACACACACACACACACACACAGATAGCCTTTTCAGAGAAAGAACTGTAGGCCATAGAAAAAAAGAACTTGGGGTGCCTGGGTAAATCAGTCGATTTAGCATCTGCGTTTGGCTCAGGTCATGATCCCAGAGTCCTGGGATCGGACCCTCCAATGGGCTCTCTGCTCAGCAGGGAGCTTGCTTTTCTCTCTCTCTCTCTCTCTCTCTCTCTCTCAAATAACTAAATAAAATCTTAAAACAAAGAAAAATAGAACTGCATTTTATGAGTCAGCTTAATTTCTATCATACTAATTACTGCTGCTTTAAAGGACCCATGTTTGTCAATATGACATACAGATTTTTTCAACGTTATCTGTCATATTGGTCCCATACACATTGTATTATGTAAAAAGTCATTTTAAGAACTTGAATCCATTAGGATATGTGTGTGTGTGGGGGGGTGCATATATGTGTGTGCGGTGCATGTGTGTGTGTGCCCACTGTGGATGTCTTGCATTTGTAATTTCAGATATCAAATGAGAGCACTAGGAGAACAACATTAAAATGCACCATAGGGATGCCTGGGTGACTCAGTCGGTTGAGTGGCGGCCTTCAGACCAGGTCATGATCTCAGAGTCCTGGATCGAGCCCCACATCTGGCTCCTTGCTCAGTGGAGAGCCTGCTTCTCCCTCTGACTGCTGCTCCCCCTGCTTGTGCTCTCACTCTTGCTCACTCTCGCTCTATCTCAAATATGTAAAATCTTAAAAAAAATGCACTGTAATTAGGCTGTGGATGAGGCACTTGGAGTGGAAGTGTGAGAGATACCTATGAAATCTGGAGAAGAGAAAGGAAGATGAAGTTTGATGTTGAAGACCACAGTGGGAGTTGAGTACATCTGATTATTCCTATGAGTGGATGATTGAGGTAAAAATTACCTAGTGAGCAATCATGATGTAATGCTGTGGTTATTTTTTTTTTAAGATTTTATTTATTTGTCAGAGAGAGAGCACACAAAGAAGCAGAGAGGCAGGCAGAGGCAGAGACAAAAGCAGGCTCCCTGCTGAGCCAGGAGCCCGATGCGGGACTCCCAGGACCCCGAGATCATGATCTGAGCTGAAGGCAGTGGCTTAACCCACTGAGCCACTCAGGCGTCCCAATGCTGTGGTTATTGAGATGAAATGAGGGAATGGGTACTGCTTCACTGACAAATTATAAGCAACAACACGGGGAAAATAGCAGTAATAGGACAGGCATATACAAATCAAACTTTTTCAATGCTATTCATATTGTGAAATTCTTTGAAAAGCATAAGCAAGGACCCAAACTCAGTATGCAAATGTCTAAATCTGAAAGTTCAAGAAACAACACCTATTCAAGACCCTTTCCAACGGAAGCTGCTACTCTTAACTCATTCAGTTTTATCTGACTTTGTTCTTTTCAGGTTATAAACTTTCATTCTTGACAGGTCAGATCTTAATTATTTACAACATTATGGGTATTATGGAGCATCCAATTGAAGCAACCACATACAATTCTGAGTCAGCCTCTGATGGACCTGCAGCCTCTGAGCCACAGCCATTGGCCCTCCTATATATGAGGAGGTGTCTCAAGATGAGCCAATACATGTCTTCCTTGGTTATTCCACCTGGGAGACTGAGGGGGAAGCACCTCTGATTCTTTCTTCCTTTCTTTCTTGTTTTTTTTTTTTTTAATGAGCTCAACCTGTTTGTTATTAAATTCAACAGAAATAAAGACACTCAGTCAGATTGCTATTGAGGTTTGTAAATGCTTCTTTCAATATCTGTGTTTACGCTGTTGTGGGAGGCTAACAGTTTGTGGATCAGCACCAGCCCAGTGGACACATTTTGAGTAGCAATGTGATGGAAGATGAAGCGACTTGCCTGAAGGATGCTGGGTGTGAGCATCTGAGGAGGAGCTCAAACCCAGGTTTTCTCACTCCAGGTGCAGAAAGAATTGCTCCTCCTGCAAGCCTGCCACTGCATCCACCTGAAGCCTGTCTTCCCCTATAGCCATGGAAGGAAGGAGGTCCCTGAGGTGGGTAGCAGTCCTTCAGACACAGCAACAGAGACGTCACTGTCCATTCTCCCCATCTCCCCCACTATAAGCAACCGCTGTTTCTGTTTTGGGTCTCTGCAGATTTGCCTGTTCCGGACATTTCATAAGAATGGAATCACGCAATACGTAGTGTTTTCTGACTGGCCCGTTTCCCTTGCATCATTATGCAAGGTTTGTCCATGTTGCAATTTGCATCAGTCCTTCATTC
Source organism: Lontra canadensis (assembly GCF_010015895.1). Classification (NCBI taxonomy): domain Eukaryota; kingdom Metazoa; phylum Chordata; class Mammalia; order Carnivora; family Mustelidae; genus Lontra; species Lontra canadensis. Next base: position 269,788 of record NW_022631239.1, read on the forward strand.
GTTTTTATGTCTGAATAATATTCCATTCATACCACATCTGTTTATCCATTCATCAGTTGCTGGCCATTTGGGTTTCCCCCACTTTGGGGATATTACAAACAATGCTGTTATAACCATTCTTTTATAAGGTTTTATGTGGACATAGATTTTCATTTCTCGTAGGTATATATTTCAGAAGGAATTTCTGGGTTACATGTTAATTTTATGTTTAACCTTTTGAGGAACTGTCAGACTGGTTTACACAGTGGCTGCACAATTTTACTTTCCCATCAGCAACAAATGAGAGTCTCATTTTCTCCTCATCCTTGGTAACACTTTGTTATTATCAGTGTTTTTGACTCTAGCCATCCTAGTGGGTGTGAAGTGCTATCTTACTGTGTTTTTGATTTGCATTCCCAGTGACTAATGATGTTGAACATCTTTTCATGTGCTTAGTGGACATTTGTATATCTTATTTGGAAAAATGTGCATTCAGATACTTTGTCCGTTATTTCATTTGGTTATTTGTTACTTATTACTGAGTTGTAAGTATTCTTTATATGTTGTAGATACAAGTCCCTTATCAGATATATGCACATGTACTTGTAAACATTTCCTTTATATCCTCACTGACACTTAATATTTCTTGTCTTTTTAATTCTGGCCATTATGAATGAAGTAAGGTGATATCTCATTGTGATTTTGATTTGCATTTCTCTGATGATGAGTGATGTTGAGCATCTTTTCATGTGTGTATTGGTCATCTGTATGTCTTTTTTGGAAAAATAGTTATTCAGGTCCTCTGCCCATTTTAAATTGGATTATTTGTAGGTTTTTTTTTTGCTGTTACATTTTATAAGTTCTTTATATATTTTGGATACTAACCCCTTCTTGAATATATTGTTTGAAAATGTCTTCTTGCATTCAGTTGGTTGCCTTTTTGTGTGGTTGCCTTTTTGTTTTGTCGATGGTATCCTTCACTCTACAAAAGTTTTTTTATTTTGAGAAGTCCTGATAGTTTATTTTTGCTTTTGTTTTCCTTGCCTTAAGAGACATATCTAGAATATTACTATAGCTTATGTCAAAGAAATTACTGCCTATGTCCTCTTCTAGGAGTTTTATGGTTTTAGGTTTTACATTTAGGTCTGTAATCCATTTTGAATTAATTTTTGTGTGTGGTGTAAGAAAGTGGTCCAGTTTCATTCTTTTGAATGCAGCTGCCCAGTTTTCCCGGTAACATTTATTGAAGAAACTGTCTTTTCTCCATTTTATATTTTTGCCTCTTTTGTCATAGATTAACTGATGATATAAGTGTGGGTTTGATAGATGAATGAATAAAGACAATCTGGTATATATACAGTGGAATATTACTTAGCTATAAAAAAGGGATGAAAGTTTGTCATTTGTAAGAACATGGATGGACCTTGAGGGTATTATGATAAGTGAAATAAGTCCAAGGGAGAAAGATAAATTCACTCATATGTGTAATCTAAACAGCAAAACAAATGAATAAACAAACAAACAAAAAGCAGAATCAGACCTATAAATACAGAGAACAAACTGATGGTTGTCAGAGGGGAGGAGATAGGGGGATGACAAAATGGTTGAAGAAGAATGGGAGATAGAGACTTACAGTTTTGGAATGAATAAGTCATGGGAATAAAAAGTACGGCATAGGGAATATAGTTGATAGTTTGTTATTTTTTTAGTTAATGGTTTTATAATAGCATTGTGTGGTGACAGATGGTAGGTACGCTTGTGGTAGGCATAGCCTAAGGTATAGAGTTGTTGAATCACTGTGTTGTACACCTGAAACTAATGTATCATTGTGTGTCAACTATATACAAATAAAAATAAATAAAATGCCCCTCTCCTCATGACTTTTTTCTGAGGTATGTATTTTTCATATTTACAATTTAGCTTTATATGCTGTAATGGGTATTTTATTTTATGTTTTAAATTAATTAAAATAAATATACTAAAATTCTCAATTTTTATATTAATACAGTAAATTTTGATAGATGTAACCCACATAAAAAAAATTAAACTCCATAATTTTTAAATCTTAAAGTGCTCTGAGACCAGAACTGCTCCAGGTATTGTTTGCAGTATAATCATATCACTTAGAAATAACTGGCCTCTTTTTCAGTGGTTTTTCTGCAGGAGAAGATGGCTATCCCATCCCTGCCCTGTAAGATAAAGTTCATTTGCATATTTGTAGTCTGGGAATTATTTCCACTGCTCTAAGTTGTCTAAAGCTTGCAGTTATAAAATAGTTCCCATTGAATCAGAATCAAATAACACAGAATGGTGTACTCATAATTTTCCTTTGAAGAATAATTTTTCCCTATCATCTCTCCTCCAGTTTTGATAAACAGTAATCTCAAAAATTATTCTTTTTTTAAAAAAGATTTTATTTATTTATTCATTTGAGAGAGAGACACAGCGAGAAATGGAACACAAGCAGGGGGAGTGGGAGAGGGAGAAGCAGACTCCCCACTGAGCTGGGAGCCCTACATGGGCCTGGATCCTAGGACCAGGAGATCACGACCTGAGCCAAAGGCAGACCCTTAACCATCTGAGCCACCCAGGTGAACCTGTATGTTTAATTTTTGAGGAAACACCATAATGTTTTCTTTAATAGCTGCACCATTTTACTTTCCCATAAGCAAAGCACAAGGTTTCCAATTTCTTCACATCCTCAACAATAATTGTTATTTTCTGTTTTTCTTTAAATAATGTCATCTTAATGGGTATGAAGTGATAGCTCATTATGGTTCTGATTTGCATTTCCCCCATGATTGGTAATGTACATCTTTTCATGTGTTTGTTGGTCATCCGTATATTTTCTTTTTTTCTAAAGTTTTAAAAGATTTTATTTATTTATTTGTAAGGCAGAGAGAGAGAGAGAACACAAGCAGTGGAATTGGGAGAGGAAGAAGCAGGCTCCCCTCTGAGCAAGAAACTGGATACAGGGCTTGATCCCAGAACCCTGGGATCACAACCTGAGCCAAAGGCAGACGTTTAACTGACTGAGCCACCCAGGCACCCCCCATCTGCATATTTTCTTTAGAGAAATGCCTATTCAAGTCCTTTGCCTATTTTAAAATCTGGTTACTTGTTTTTTTGTTGTTGTTGAGTTGTAAGAGTTCTTTATATGTCCCGGATGTTAGCCTCTTGTCAGATATATGGTTTACAGATATTATTTCCCATCAGTAGTTTACCTTTTCACCCTTTTGATTACTTCCTTTGCTGCACAATTTTTAAGTTTGATGTAGTCGCATTTGTCTATTTTTGCTTTTGGTGTCATCTCTAAGAAATAATTGCCAAATCTGTGTCGTAAAAATATTCTCCTATATTTTCTTCTAGGAGTTTTATAATATCAGGTCTTAAATTTAGGTCTTAGGTCCATTCTGAATTAATTTTTATATGTGGTATAGGGTAGAAGTGTAACTTCATTTTTTTCATATGGATACCCAGTTTTCCCAGAACAATTTGTTGAAAAGACTATTCTTTTCTTATTGAATGGTTTTGCCATTCATGTCAAAAATCAATTGATCATATGTGTGAAGGTTTATTTCTGAGTTCTCTGTTCTATTCCATTGATCTAAAGGTCTGTCTTTATGCCAACACCACACTGTTTTGATCACTGTAGCTTTGTAGTAAGTTTTAAAATCAGGAAGTGCGAGACCTCCAACTTTTTTTTTTTCCAGAATATTTTGATTCTTCAGGGTCCCTTGAGATTCCATATGAATTTTGGGATAAATTTTTCTATTTCTGCAAGAAGTATCATTGGAATTTTGATAGGGATTTCAACAATCTGTAGTTCGCTTTGGGTAGTATTGACATCTTAGCAATATTAAGTCTTCCAAACTTGATTTTTATGTATTGGTTTCAAATTCTACAACTTTGCTGAATTAGTTTATTAGTTCTAACAGGTTTTTTGTGGAGTCCTTAGGTTTTCTACATATTGGAGCGTGTCATCTGTGAAGAGATGATCTTATATCTTCCTTTCCAATTTGGGTGCTTTTAATTTATTTTTCTTACCTAACTGTCCTGGATAGAAATTTCAATATTATGTTGAACTGAAGTGGTGAAAGTGGGCAAACTTTTCTTGTTCCTGGTCTTAGAGGAAAGGTTTTAGTCTTTCACCATTGAGTATGATGTTAGCTGTGGGTTTTTCACATTGTACTTTTAAAAGCCTCTTATTAATTATTTACCTATCCTAAGGCTAGCAAGAAAAGCCAAGAGACTATCTCCCCCAAACTTCACCTACAAGGTGTATAAATTGGGGAAATTCGTTTTTCAAGGTTACCAAACTATCTCAGAGTTCCTGACCAGCCTATAAGGCTGAGTTCCTTTCTCATTTAAAAGACTGGAGACCCTGTCAGCCAAGTATCAAACCAGTTTTCTTCAGTGGGTTCTTTAGAGTCAACCTTAATGCTCTAACTATAGCAGGTCATACCCAATTAAATGACGATCATTCTCAAATATGGTATCTCAGACAAGGCCTTAGTTACATAACCAAAGTTTCTAATTATATCCTGTTAAAAAGGAGCACACGTTTTTTTGGCTGGTCTCCAGAGCATTTATTCTTTCCAGTAGAGAGGGTATAAGGGTCCAGTGGTCTGAGGGATCCAGGCCCCTACATGTACCACATGAAGCCATAGTTGGCATTGAGGATCTCCTTGTTCATGTATAGCCCATGATCTCACCTGTCATGGGGGTCACCCAGTGCACTGTGTAGAAGACAGACTGGCCCACGTCCCAGTCAGGCACATCCTTCATGATGATGGCTTCCTCCTCCAGACTCTCCTGAAGCATCATCAGGACCCTCCCATCCTTCTCTGCTTGCAACAGTGACATCAGCATGATTCAGTCCTCTAAGTCCTCAATTTGCAGTCTCCTGCCTTCCTGGTTCCACTTTGTTGTGCTATAGTATCCTAAGAGCAATGTCCTAATGCCCACAGCAAACACCCTGTCATCTGACGGGTTCTACTTGTAGTCGATGGGCCATAGGGCGCCTGTCCTATTTCACCTTCATTGTTACCATGCTCCAAGGAGTACATGTTATTACTGAATCTGTGCAAATCATTACATTGTAATTAAAAGTAAGAAGACCCAATTAGGGTTTGTAAATTCTACATAGGGTTGGAGGGGTCAGTGAGAAAAAAAGTCATTTACAAATGTTTTATTTCAATTTACAAATGCAGTACATAGTAAATTGTTATAGGCTGTAGATAGTGTCAGAAAGATCTAGGGCCACATTGTATATCCAGAATATAGATGAAAACAGTATCAACAATATTCTAAACAAAAACTATGGTCATCCCTCAGGTCATTTAGTCCTATATAGTTAACTCTTGTTCTGCTGGATCTTGGGTTAGTAATCTCATGGACCCATCTGTTTCTGAACTAAAAAAACATCCTGGAAGTCAGGACTCAGTCCATTGGTATGGTTTAAGTTGCTGAAGCAAAGATTTCAGAAGTCCATATCCACAAATGTACTCTTTCAAGTGTCAGTAGGCTAAAATACCTAGCATAGTCCTTTTTTGGGAAAGAGCTCCTTTCTAGCACCACAACAACTTTGCATGTATCCACATTGGCCTTGTAGCTAACATCAGCTCATCTGAGTGATGAGAATCTGAAGAATGCCTTTTGTTGGTTTTCCAGAACTTGAGAGCATGGAAGCCTTCTGAGAAGCTGTTACCATAGCATTGCCCACTCACCTCCTTACCTAGCAGATTATCCTAAGAGTTTTTTGTTGCCTCCTGGATTCTGATGAGGTGTGAATCTTTCTGCCTCTCTCTTTTGAGGTACAGCTATAGGCTATAAAACTGTTGAGCTGAAGGACAGTATTGACTCCCCAGAAATAGGGTGTCCTATAATCCATTTGCAGTTTTCTGGCCCCTTTTGCATTTTTTCCCAATGCTAGGGACAAGGAGAGCTGTTACCTGCAGCTACTCAACCTTTTAATATCTGTGTAAGTAACGCACTGTCTGAATCTTAAAGGAGCTCGCTCACTGTTTTCTTTACTAAGCATATTTTTATCCTCTTTGTGTTGAAATAGATTTCTGCCGTGCTCTGAAGCAGTCCCTCTTTACTGAAGACATAAACTCTGGCCTATAGCTGATTTTAGAGTCTTTGGGCAAGCATCAGAGTAAAACAAAGCCTATTTATAGATATGACATTTTGATTTATAATAAGAAATAGGTATTTGTTTTTTGTCTCTGTTCCTAGCACAGAGCTCCTAGAACCCTTGGAGTTTCCTAAGTGCAGAGAGCAATAATAATATCTTTCGTTTATGTTAATGAGGCAACCTGGCAAGACCTGAGAAGGGTGGGCTGGTTGCTAGGGGAACTGATCCTGTGCTTAGAGCATTGGAACTTTCTGTCCCACCCCAAATCACCCTTTGGGGAAGGGAGAGGGACTGGAGATAGAGTTGGTGGCTCAGTCAGTAGGGCAAGAGATTCTTGATCTTGGGGCTGTGAGTTCAAACTCCACATTGTGCATTGAGATTACTGAAAAAAAACTTAAAAGATAACTAACAGTTAATGATTTAATCAGTCGTGCTTACATAATGAAGCCTCCATAAAAACCCAAGATAGGGCCCAGAGTTGTTTGGGTTGGTGAACACACGGAGATTTGAAAAGGGTGGAGCACTTGGAGATGGTACCAAAGCTCTGCACCCTTTTCTCTATACCTTCCCTTATGCATCTCTTCCATCTGGCTATTCCTGAGTTATATCCTTTTATAATAAACCAGTAATCTAGTAAGTACAATGAATAAGTAAAATTAGTAAATAAAATGTTTCTCTGAGTTCTGTGAGCCAGTGTACCAAATTAATTAAACCCAAGGAGGGGCTGGTTGGAACCTCCAAATCTGTAGCTTATCAGTCAGAAGAATAGGTGACAGCCTGGACTTGAGATTGATGTCTGAAGTGGAGTGGTGGTGGCTATCTACTCCAGGTAGTTAGTGTCAGAATTGAATTGAAATGTAGGACATACAGCAGGTGCTGGAGAATTGTTTCATGGTATGGAAAAAACATGGGAGTTGGAGTCAGAATTGTAGTAGATGACAGAACTTAAATAACCGTCATTAACTCATTTTATTTTTTTAAACTATTTTATTTCTTTATTTTAGAGAGAGAAAGGGCATGAGTAGGGCAAGGAGCAGAGGGAGAGTGAGTGAGAGAATCCTAAGCAGACTCTGGGCTGAGTGTGGAGCCTGATGTGGGGCTCCATCCCAGGACCCTGAGATCAGGACTTGAGCCAAAACTAACAGTTGGACGCTCAACTGACTGAGTCACCTGGGTGCCCCTGTGGTTAATTTATTGATGGTAATTTGCTAAAGTGAAAAAGCTGAGAAGCTTATAACAAGAATAATACAATTGACAAGGAAATTTTATTTCTGTGGCATACAAAACAATGACAACAAAGACAATTCACAAAGTCTTAGACAAAATGTGTTTAAGGATCATTATTATGCATATTTTCAATGAAGACAATGACTGTTATATCTGATTTGCAAAAAATAGATGAGCATAATATTTATAAAGAAACAAAAATTTCGAGATTTATAATAATCCAGGGCAACTGGGTGGCTCAATAGGTTAAATGTCTGACTCTTGATTTCAGCTCAGGTCTTCATCTCAGGGTTGTGAGGTAGAGACCCCATGTCAGGCTTCACCCTGCATGTAGAACCTGCTAGGGATTCTCTCTCTCATTTTCCCTCTGCCCCTCCCCCATACCTGCACTCCTGCTTTTGCGCACATTCTCTCTCTCTCCCTCTCTCTCTTAAAAAAAAGATATGTAATAATCCCAGGACAGGGACGCCTGGGTGGCTCAGTTGGTTTAGCTGCTGACTTCGGCTCAGGTCATGATCCCAGGGTCCTAGAATCAAGTCCCCCATCGGGCTCCTTGCTCAGCAGGGAGCCTGCTTCTCTCTCTGCCTCTGCCTGCCACTCTGCCTGCTTGTGCTCAATCTCTCTCTCTCTCTCTCTGAGAAATAAATAAATAAATAAATAAATAAATAAATAAATAAAATCTTAAAAAAAAATCCCAGGACATAACATACACAATATACCATGACTATACCAAGCATGCAGTAAAAATATACACCAAGGGAATGTCAAATAGGGGGAGAGATTCAGTAAGTCTAGAGTAGGTCCGAAACATCTATATTTTAATAAAACTTCATAGGAAAGTCTTTACATTCCTCACTATATGTGAGGTCCAATGCTTAGTTCCTGAACCTGTTTTGAAAGCATAAGCAGAACTATAGTTGTATTAGTTGAATTATTAACTCCTCATTTTTTGTTTTGTTCCCTACTTATGCTTTATGTGCCTCTTAATCTCATGCACAACCATTCATTAATTTTGTCTTTTTACCCCTGGTCCCTGTTTACCTACAGATTGTAGAAACCTAGTAGGGACTGGACAATAACATCTGTCTTGATGAATCTGATCATACAGGTCCCAAATATCACCTCATTGTCTGGGAGAATGCTTACCTACAGATTGTTTCAAGGTCTCCTCCCCCATAAAGTTTCAAGAAACCCCTTAGCCTCCTCTCATGTATATAAGCTGTCCCAAGGATCAAGGAAAGGCAGCTTTGGGAATGATCCTCTGTCTTCTCACTGGGCAACCTTCTGATGTTAAAGTTTTCTTTACTTCAAAACCAGTGTCTCAAACACTGGCATACGGCTCATTGGGTGTACAGACAAGTTTGAGTTTTGGTGACATATGTCTATGGGTTTGCCTAGGTATCATTGCATAACTTGCAGTTTCCACCACATATTTGGTTCTGAGAGTCACCTACATTCTATTTTTGACTGGTATATTGTATTTCACTGTATTATTGTACCATGATTTATTTATCCAGAATAATCTGTTGATGGATGTTTGAGTTATTTTCAGATTTGTGCTTTTAAAAAGAGTGGTGCAAAGGCCTTTCCTGTACAGGCCTCCTTGGGCACACTTGACAGTGGTTCTGGGTATATAATTTGGGGTCCTTTGAGGATAGGCACAATCTGCTAGATATGATCAAATTGCTCTGTAAGTTGATGCAAGGTTACAGTTCAACAAATTGTGTATGAGAATCCCCATTGCTCTGCATAGTCCATCTAAAGAGGAGCTAGAGTGCCTGGTTCCAAGCACAAGACTTTGAATCAAGCACATGGGGGTTATGATAGCATTTCTTTATCATAGTAGTTGTGTGACCCTGGCACATATTTAACCTCTTTGAGCCTCACTCTTATAATCTGTAAAAGGACATCCTAATGCCAAGCAGAATATCTAGAATGTATAGGAGAGACTGACAGCAAATGTTTATTTCCTTCTCATTCCATCTTTTCCCCTCTTTAAGAGAGATTTTGTTTTCCTCAAGAGTGTCACTATGTCTTAGAGAGAATTTTGAGGATGTTAAAAGAAGAAGGAAAACAGACATCCTCAGCTACAGCTACATCATGTAACAGATTTAGGGTCATTTCTACGATGAAGAATGCTATAGAATAAGTTGTCTGATGGAGTGGGGTGGGAGAAAAAGACTTAGTATTTTCTACTGAATGATTATGCCTTTGCTGCGGCCTTTTTGGGTCCAGTAGGTTCAGTTCAGGTGTATTCATGAGTTGGAAGGCTGGGACCTTCTTGGAGTTCCAGATAAATGAGGCATTTGGTGACTATGGATCTACGGGGAGGGACACTAGAGCAAGAGCCAGAAGGGCTGCCTGAGTCTCAGCGCCTGAGCCTTCACCATTGACCGGACCTTGGGTGAATCATCTCCTCTCTTCTCTCCTCAGCTACCGAAGAGAATTGTACCAGGGAGCCAGGTCAAAGGGGGTATGGTACCTGGATTGAGTAACAACTATATTCTAGGCACTATGCCATCTGTTTTACTTGCATTTTTCCCTTTTTGTCAATCACTTTTGCTCAAGTGGTCTTCATGGTGCAAAATCCAGCATCCTGGGAAAGAACAATACTGGGGACCTAATTTAGATGGTAAGGAGGTAAAAAAAAATCCTCTCTGAGGGTGCCTGGGTGGCTCAGTGGGTTAAAGCCTCTGCCTTTGGCTCAGGTCATGATCCCAGGGTCCTGGGATCGAACCCCACATCAGGCTCTTTGCTCAGCAGCAGGGAACTTGCTTTCTCCTCTCTCTCTGCCTGCTTCTCTGCCTACTTGTGATCTCTGTCTGTCAAATAAATAAATAAACTCTTTAAAAAAATCCTCTCTGAGAAATTACATTTAAAGGGTAACCTGAAGTGTGAGCAGGAGAGAGCTAGGGTGGGATGGAATCCCATGGGGGAGAGGGGTAGCATGTGCAAAGGCCCTGGGGTGGGAAGTAGTTTGACGCTTTTGGAATGGAGTGAGGCCATGGTAGCAGAGTGATTGTGAGAGAGTAAGTGACCCTAGATAGGACTAGTAAGGAAGGCAGGGGCCAGAGTATGCAGGGCCCTCGAGGCCATGGTTGGGAGTTTGCCTTTTACCTGCAGAGCTCTGGCAAGGCACTGGAGAGTTTGTAACCAGGTGAGAGTCCACTTGCTTTTGGTAACCAGGAAGGTGTTGGATTCTGAGAGTAGAAATATCATCCTTCCCCAGAGCAGAGCAGCCATGAAGAACAGCCTTGTGGATACAGCTTCTGTTGCTGAGGTGACAGGACTTTGTCCTTGTTACTATGGAAACCTGATGTATGGATAGTGTATGGCTAGTGGCTGGTGATGATATGTGACAGGCTGTGGGCTGGCAAGTGAGACTCCTGATTCTCCCACCCCTGTGAATGTACTGCATAAGGTAAAGAGGGCTGGGGGGCAGCTGATCCTTCATCAGTCTATAAGCCTTGCTAAGGGAGGACAGAGGTCACAGAGACACACAGATCACTTTCTTTGTCTGGGTCTGAAACACCTAGAAATTCTTTTTTCAAAAAAATATTTATTTATTTATTTATTTATTTGAGAGAGAGAGAGAGAGGAAGGTTGGGGCAGAGGGAGAGAGAGAAAGAGAATTCCCAAGCAGACTCCCTGCTGAGTGTGTAGCTCCATGTGAAGCTCAGTCCCATGACCCTGAGATTATGACCTGAACTGAAATCAAGAGCCGGATGTTCAACTCTGTGAGCCACCCAAGTACCTCTGAAATATCTAAAAATTCTTATGCTCATAACAAGAGACCCATATTCTTCTATGACATTTTTTCTATTATAATAACACTACTCAGGCACAGTTCCTGATCATTTGATATTCTTTAAAAGATACTATTATTATTCACTCAGGGCATAGTATTTTCTCTTCATGAATTATAATTCAAAAGGAATATAGACCACATTTATTTAAATTTTAGCTGTATCCACTGAACATTTTATTTTTTGCATTTTTTTCTCTCATAAACCATGTGAAGCTAGTTATCATTCCTACATTAATTTTAGTGGAACAAAGAGTTAGACAAATATATTTTAAGTGCATATTGAATATCATTTTTATACTTCTCCTCAGTACCCTTACTTCCTGTCAGAATATCTTCCATATATGCTATTTCATAATGGATTATAAATAGAACTAATTTATGTGCAGTTTAAAATGCCTCATAGCCACAGTGAAAGTCTCCCTCTTTTTTAAAATATTTTATTTATTTACTTATTTGTCAGAGAGAGAAAGAGAACATACAAGCATGCAGAGTGGCAGGCAGAGGCAGAGAAAGAAGCAGGCTCCCTGCCAAGCAAGGAGCCCAGTGCAGAACTTGATCCCAGGACCTGGGATCATGACTTGAGCCAAAGGCAGCGGCTTAACTGACTGAGCCACCCAGGCGTCCCCACAGTGAATGTCTTTTTCCTGACTTTATTCCTCCTTCCTGTTCCCCAAAGGTAACCACTGCTATCATTTGATTTTACTTGGCATTCACTTTTCTATGCATCCTGAAAAATAAATCTATGAATATACATATATTGCCCTTTTCATCAATTGATTTATTTTTCAGATATGAAATTAGAATCACAGAATTAACACTAATCTACTTATGTTTTTCATTTAACAAATGACTGTTTTTAAAATTTTTTTTCATTAAGTTATGATTAAGAAAAAAAATTCACTCTTTTTAGTATACAGTTCCATGAGTCTTGAAAAATACATACAGTTGTATAACCATCACCACAGTCAAGATAGACAAGAGTTCTATCTTGTCAAAAAATTTCCCTGTTCCTTTTGTAGTCACTCATTCTCCCCATCCCAACCATGACAACAATTTGTTTTCTAATCCTGAAATTTTAATAGTTGTAGGTTTTCATTTTGTCTTTTCATTTAAATCGTGTTCTATAGTTTTTTTATTTTTCTTGAGACTTCCTGCCTTGGGCTCAGGTCATGATCCCAGGGTCCTGGGATCAAGTCCCACGTCAGGCTCCCTGCTCAGTGAGGAGCCTGCTTCTCCCTCTCTCTGCCTGGTGTTCTCACTCTCTCTCTCTCTCTCATTCTGTCAAACAAATAAATAAATAAATTCTTTTTAAAAAGTAAATAAAATTCACAATAATAGTATAATTTAAAAGTAACAGAGGTCATTATTAATAAGTTAAACAACACTTTGGGCAGCATCAAATGCCCAGAGAGATTAGAGCATTCAGAGCCTTGGCAGCTTCAGGACGCATGAGAAAAATTTTAGTGTAATTCCAGGTTTCACTACTGGGCAGGCTTTGAGAGCAGTTTCCCTGATTTACTTAACCTCTCCTAACTTCCTATCATGATCTGGATTATAGGATTGAATAGGTAACTTGAAGAAGTGTCCAGACTAAAGGAGATACTACAGGGTGCCTGGCTGGCTCAGTCTTGATCTTGGGGTTTTAGTTCAAGCCCCATGTTGGGTACAGAGACTTACTTTAAAAAAAGATTAAAGGATGGGGCACCTGGGTGGCTCAGTGGGTTGGGCCTCTGCCTTCGGCTCAGGTCATGATCTCAGGGTCTTGGGATCGAGCCCCGCATCGGGCTCTCTGCTCGGCAGGGAGCCTGCTTCCTCCTCTATCTATGCCTGCCTCTCTGCCTACTTGTGATCTCTCTCTCTCTGTCAAATAAATAAATAAAATATTAAAAAAAAATAAAAAATAAAAAAAGATTAAAGGAGATTGAAATTTAGAATATCACTTGTTTACATTAGTTCTATAAACATTAATTTCCTACCCTCTGTATCCTCTTTCCCAGAGAAAGTATCTGTTCTGACTGATCCTTTTCTATTTATCATCTTAAAAACCAACAACAAGGGGCGCCTGGGTGGCTCAGTGGGTTGAGGCCTCTGCCTTCGGCTTGGTTCATTATCCCAGGGTTCTGGGATAGAGCCCTGTATCAGGCTCTCTGCTTGGCAGGGAGCCTGCTTCCTCCTCTCTCTCTCTCTGCCTGCCTCTCTGCCTACTTGTGATCTCTGTCTGTCAAATAAATAAAATCTTTAAAAAGAAAAAACCCAACAACAATTTACATAACCAATTCTCTTGACTTTAGGTGCAGGATTTCATTTCTATAATCATCATCATCATCATCATCATCACCATCACCATCACTGTCACCACCAAGAGTGATTGTTGAGTATCCATGGGGAAGCTTAAATGACCTGTTCCTAATTCCTGGTGGCCCATGGGACACATAAAAGGTCATAGTGTGTACAAAGTGTTGTCAAGTTTCTTTCATTATCTCCCCCCTCAAGGAGCCTTTTCAGACTTTTTTTTTTAACTAAATCACCTGCAACCCCACTCCCCGGTGGAATATGACATTTTTTTTAAGATTTTATTTATTTATTTGACAGACAGAGATCACAAGTAGGCAGAAAGGCAGGCAGAGAGAGAGGAGGAAGCAGGCTCCCCGCTGAGCAGAGAGCCCGATGCGGGGCTCGATCCCAGGACCCTGGGATCATGACCTGAGCTGAAGGCAGAGGCTTTAACCCACTGAGCCACCCAGGTGCCCCGGAATATGACATTTTTAAGACCACAAATGTAGTTTATCTGTTTGTATACCATGGTCCTTTGAAGGTTCACGGACCACTGTAATATCTATTGTAATATCTATGAAAACTCTATCCCCAAGAACCAATCTTCAGCTCCCTGGGGGCTATGTCACCTCTGTTGAGAATGCATGATGTATTGTAATTAGGGCAAAAGCTAGAATCCCATTCTTTCTTCATCCATCTCTGGATCTAGAAAATCTATCACATCTAGGTGTCCAGCCTTGATGGACCATCCACAGAGTCACTCCCATTGTTTATGGAGCACTGCTTGTGTACCTACTCTTGAAAAGACCAGTAGACCTCCAACCTCATCCCTCTCTGAGAGAATATTTCCTTCTCTGTTTTCAGAGGCCCTTTCCTCCCTACAAGGTACAAGCAGCCCAATCATTTCTATCAATTTAAGTTTTCACAAAGGATGAAAGAAACACAGGCTTCAGACAGCTGCTTCCAGTCCCCTCACTAACCTCCCCTGAAGAGGGGGAAGAGTCACCAAGCCTGGCTCCCTGCAGCAGGGAGGGTAAACACCAGGAGAACAGAAATTAACCACCTCAACAGAACATGTCCTGATACCTTTGTTAAAACTTGCCACCAGCAACTAACAGTATCCAGACTGCCAGGTCCCATCCCTGACTCTAGTAGTGGGCATGGGGAGCAATCTCTTTGTCATCTGTGTCTGTGCTTAGGAGCATGTGCTTTGGAATAACATATATCTATGAAGAGAGAATAGTGATACCCCACTAGCAGGGCTATTGTGAGATTAAATACCACCACTAGCATGAAGAGCCTGGATCTGGGCCCCTCAAAACAATCTGTTCCATAAATAGTAGCTATCTTTCCTCTTTGAATCAGGAAATTGGTCCTGACCTTCTCTGTCACTCAGGTCCCCTTAACTAGATTGTACCTCAGAATCACTTTGGGGATCCATTTCTAAACTCTCACATGCATTTCTCTTGTTGGTAAAAATAAGACTTCCGTATTAGGGCCATTCAAATCATTAAGCTATAGTAATATGGTTCTCAGAAAATGAATATGTTCTTTGACAGAATCATATGTTCCTCTCCTAGGGTTGCCAGATTTAGCAAATAATGTACAGGATGCCCAGTTGAACTTGAATTTCAGATAAACAAAGTGACATTGCATGTGAAATATTTACAGTAAAAATTATTTGTTAGCTACCTATAATTCAAATTTAACTTGGTGTCCTGATATTATCTGGCAACCGTATACGAGTAAGATGCTGTGGAGGAGAACCAAGGTGTCCCAGTGAACAGCTCCAGCTGAATCCCCAGCAACAACGAACACCAATGGCCCATGTGAGTGATTAGATGTCCCAGCTGAGTGGAAACTCCAGATGACTGCAGCCCCAGGTGACAAATATCACATGGAGCAGAAAACAACCTAGCTGAGGCCAGGTAGCCCACAGAATCCTGAGGGATAAAAATTGGTTATTGGTGGTATTTGTTGAACAGAATTGGATATCCAACACATGTGCTTTTGGTGCTCTGTAATCATTGGATAAAACAGGGATTTGCTTATTCTTGAAAGTTTGGTAGGACTTAGTTATAATTTTGGCTATGGTTAGTGTGTGAATTTAAGTGTGGGTATAGAGTTTGAACATTTCCTCAATTCCTTCTTGAATGAAGGAATTTCCAACAAAATTTTCATGATGTTTGATTTTCATCCTATTCTTGGAATTTAGAAATTTATTCCAACCCCCTTCTACAAGAAGAGACTCCCCTGCAATCATGCTTGTCAAGGAAATGACAGGGTAATGCTTCAAGCTGCTTCCTGAGATGCATGGAAAACCATATCCTCAGAAGGTGGCTTGGTGAGTACGTAATTAGAACAAGGACTATTTAGTCATCTCAAGAAGTTTTCTCAAAGAAACTGTCCCGAAATACTTTTTCCTGCTACAGAGACATACTTGCAAGGAACACACTCTTCTTGAATACACACAGAACTCCTTCATCAGACAGCAGATATAGATGCATTGCAGTCCTTAACCTTTCTGAATGTCCCTGTGCAACACTGCTGGATAGTAATGTTTACTCAGTTCTGGGGTTCATTAATAGGAAGCCTAATTCCCTTGTGGCAAACCTAAGCCACATTCTCCAATATCATCTTTATAAAAAATAAAGTAGATATACTTTCCTTAATATTCTTTTTCCCCATTTTTTTAGGTGGTTTAGAACCCAGATATGGAGAAGGGGTGTATTTTGGGGATCCCTTAAAGGCCCAAACATTTTGGACCAAGACCATAGGAACAGTGGGGAAGAAAAGAAGACACAGAAAAGGGGAGAAGAGCTGGGAGTCTATTTTTAGACTCATCCTTGAGGGCAGAGGAAAATATGTGCTCCATAAGGGCAGCTTGCCAAAAGAGTTTTGAAGGGAGAGAGCTTGGGTCCTACAACCCATTTGTCCTTCCAACCTCATTAATCAAGTAAGTGATTCTCTTGAGATGGAAGCAAGTGTGTTTGGTTATAGATGTCCCTACACCTGGAAGAAAATATGGGAAATGGAGGATAAGGGTTCTCCAGGAAAAAACAATGCATGGTACAACTGACTAGGTGTCTGCCTACTAACTGGCTGGTATAGTTTAGGGCTGCTTCCCTGAAATTACTCTGAGATTTCTGAAATGACATTATTTGCGTATGTATCTAGATCATTCAGTCACATTGCAGGCAATCTTTCAGTTTTCTGCCTCAGATGGCTAACCGCTTAGCATGGTCCTGATTTCTATGTTTACCCTTCAAGGTCTAGTTTATCTTCAAGAACCCTAGGAAATCTCCCCTGGGCCTCTGTGTACTGATAATACTACCCTAGTGTTTCTTCGAAAGAAGCAACATTCTTGAAGACAGTGACATGTTTTGTTCCATCAACAAGAGCAGACTTCCACGAATTGTTCGGGTCCGAGTCTGGTGCCTCTAACTACTATGCTTTCTCACGTGGTGGCCTGAAGAGTCAAGTGCTAGCTTGCAACTATGCTCGAGGTGGGGGAGCCGCATGCAGAAGCTCTGCGAGTTGTGGAGGACCAGCCCACGCTTCGCGGTTGCCATAGAAATCTGACGTCAATATGGCGACCGTGACGACTTTTCAGTAGAGACGGAAGTGCTTTCGATAGAAGAGCAGGGGTCCGCCTTCGGGAGTTTGGGGCTCTGTTGAAGGTGTGGGTCCCCGCGGTGGGGGCTGAACCGCCCCGGGGCGTGAGGAGACAAAGAACTCCAGATTCAAGCTGATTCCTTCCCGAGTTGGAAGTCGGTGCCACCGCTGTCTTGTAGGTAAAACCATTGGGATCTCACCCCGCCCCAGTTAGTGTGGGTCCTGCTCGAGGGGATGCCATGGAGATGCTTTCATTTAAAGACAGGGGCGCGGGAGGTAAGACAAACAACGACCCTGAGACCCAACTTTCCCGTCTGTAAAATGGGGATGAGAATGCTGCATCCACTGGATCGCTGAGAACAATCAGTGATACACAAGAGCAAGCCCATGGCCCGGTGGTTACTGTGGGATCATGAATGTATGAACTGAGGCCACTTCTTACTCCTTTTCAGCTTTGTTGTTGGAGGATAAATTAGGAAAGAAGGAGAAAAAGGCTCTTTGAGAAGCCCATTAAAACGTGGTTGTTACGATCACGATGCAGATTGTATCAGCGTCATTGCCACTAACCCAGTGCCTGGCATGGTGCTGAGCACATACTTAGGCCAGTAAATTATAGTGATTTCTGGATCTGTCTCTCCCTGTGCAGCTCTTCATGAACTCATATCAGGTACTCGGAGAAGGCAGATTCCGAGGATCTGCGTCCTGATGGCTGCTGAAGCTTCTACTCCAAATTCAAGGGCAGCAGTCCTCAGGAGACCCCCAACACTTCACTCTCCTGGTGGAAATTGATGCCTGGATCAAGTGAATGCATAGATCTGAACAAAAGAATGATGTGGAATAGCTCTTGTGAGGTTCACAAACTAGTCTAAAAATAGAGAGCTATTTTGATCCCATCATGGCAGAAAAGTTTTAGCAGGTGGAATTCTATTCCTTCAGTGTCTACATGCTGTGTAGTAACTCTTGAGGTTCATCTTAAAGAAGCTTTTTTTTCCCCTGAAAAATAATTGTCTAGTTGGTGAAGGAAGTTGGTGCTTTTTTCTTCTTCAAAATTTTATTTAAATTCTAGTTGTTAACATATAGTGTAGTATTGATTTCAGTAGAATTTAGTGATTCATCACTTAGATACAATACCCAGTGCCCATCACAACAAGCGCCCTCTTCTTTTTTCTCTTATTCTATTTTATTTTATTTATATATTTTTATTAACATATAATGTATTATTTGTTTCAGGGGTACCGGTCTGTGATTCATCAGTCAGCAGGTGCCCTCCTTAATACCCTTCACCCATATAGCCTATTCCCCACGCACTTTCCTCCCAACAATTCTCAGTTTGTTCTCTATCATTAAGTCTCTCATGGTTTGTTTCCCCCTCTTTTTTCCCTTCCCCTATGCTCATCTGTTTTGTTTCTTAATTCCACATATAAGTGAAATCATATTGTATTTGTTTTTCTCTTGCTGACTTATTTCATTTAGCATAATACACTGTAGCTCCATCCATGTCATTGTGAGTGGCAAGATTTCATTCTTTTTGATGGCTGAGTAATATTCCATTATAGATATATGTGTGTGTGTGTGTGTGTGTATGCGCCACATCTTCTTTATCTGTTCATCAGTTGATGGACACTTGTGTTCTTTCCATAATATGGCTGTTGTTGATAATGCTGCTGTAAACATCGGGTGCCCCTTTGAATCAGTATTTTTGTAGCCTTTGGATAAATACCTCATAGTGCAGTTGCTGGATCTCAGGGTAGTTCGATTTTTAACATAACGAGGAACCTCCATACTGTTTTCCCGAGTCTCTGCACTGGTTTGCATTCCCACCAACAGTGTAAGAGGGTTCCCCTTTCTCAGCATCCTCGCCAACATCTGTTGTTTCCTGTGTTGTTAATTTTAGCCATTCTGACTGGTGTGAAGTGATAGCTCATTGTAGTTTTGAGTTGCATTTTCCTGATGATGAGTGGTGTTGAGCGTCTTTTCATGTATGTGTTGGCCATCTGGATGTCTTCTTTGGGAAAATGTTTATTCCTGTCTTCTGCCCATTTCTTAAGTGGGTTATTTGTTTTTTGGGTATTGAATTTGATAAGTTCTTTGTAGATTTTGGATACTAATCCTTTATCCAACATGTCATATGCAAATACCTTCTATTCTACAGGCTGCCTTTTAGTTTTGTTGATTGTTTCCTTCACTTAAGCTTTTTATCTTGATGAAGTCCTAATCGTTCATTTTTGCTCTTGTTTCCCTTGCCTCTGGAGATGTGTCTAGTAAGAAGTTGCTATAACCAAGGTATTTCCTAATATATATATATTTTTCTGTATTTCCCTAAATATTTGGATATATTTCACAGGAAATGATTATTTCTGTTTTGATTCTATGTACCATGGACCAGTTTGACAAGACATAGTATGGTTGTGTTAATACTATAAGAACATAATGGTGGGAATCTTTCATCTAATTAATTGCATTGCAGAATTATGAATGTATAAATATTCTACAAATATTTAATTCAGGTATGATTAACATGCAACATACTATACATATTTAAAGTTTTCACTTTAATAAGTTTTAATATGTATGTACTTGTAAATCCAATACTACAGTCAAGATAATGAGCATATCCATCACCTTAAAAAGCTTCTTCATACCCCTTTGTAGTGCTCCATCAACCTCTCTCCAGTATTTCTGTCCTTGTTATTCTACCCCATTCCAGGCAACCCACTGATCTTCTGTCACTATGGATTAGTTATTTTCCCTATAATTTTATGTGAATGGAATCATATTGTGTATTCTTTTTTGCCAGTCTTCTTTACTTCAACCTAATTATTTCTAGATTTATCCATTTGTTACATATGTTAATATTTCCTTCTTTTTTGTTGCCTAATATTCTGCTTTATGGATATGCCAAAATTTGTTCTATCTGTTCACCTGGTAATGGATATTTGGATTATTTTCAATTTTATATTAATTTTATTTTCAATTTTATAAATAAAGCTGCTATGAATATTTGGGTATAAGCCTTTGCTTGCATATGTTTTCTTTCTCCAGTACTGAGGCGTATTTACTTAAAGAATTTGTAAAATTAACTTTGTAGGAGTGCTAAACTGTTTTTCCAATGTGGTTGCACAATGTTTCATTGTCACCAGTAGTGTATGAGAGTTCCATCCTCCACAACTCTGTTAGGACTTGGTGTGGTCACTGTTTTTATTTTAGCCATTTTCAGGGTATAGTGGGATTACATTTCCCTAATGACTAATGATGTTCAAAATCTTTTCATTTGCTTATTTAACATTTGTATTCCTTCTTTGGTGGAGCATTTTTTCAGAACTTTTGTCCACTTATTTATTAGAGTGTCTGTTTTCTTATTGACTTTGCAAGGTTTTTAAATTCTGGATACAAGTCTTTTATCAGATATAAGATTTGCAAATATTTTCTTGCAGTCAGAAGCTTGTCTTTTAATTCTCTCAACAGTGTCTTTGAAAGAACAGAAGTTTTTAATTTTGAGGATGTCTACTTTTAATTTTTCAGTTATGGTTTTGATTTTGCTTTTGATGTCCTATCTATGAAATCTTCATTTAACCTAAGACCGCAAGAGTTTTTTCTTGTGTTTTCTTCTAGAAGTTTTATAGTTTTAGCTCTTGTACTTTTCTTAGTAATTCACTTTGAGTTGACTTTTGCATATGATACAATATATATATGGATCACAGTTTATGTTTGTGTATATGGATACATACTTGTCCCAGAACCATTTGTTGAAAAGACTGTCCTTTCTTCACTGAATTGCCTTTGTAGGTTTGTTGAAAACCAGTCATCTATATATGTGTGGGTATTTGTGGACTCTTCATTTTGTTCCTTTGATATACATTTCTACCTTTGTCCCAATATCACACTATATGGATTACTGTAGATTCATAATGAGTCTTGAAATAAGATAGTGCTTATTTTCCAACTTTCTTCTTTTTCAAAGTTATTTTCATAGTCTAGGCCCTTTGTATTTCCACATGACTTTTGAAAAAAGCCTGTCACTTTCTTCTAAAAAAAGTAAGCTAGGATTTTTTGAATTGCATCGAATCTACAGATCACCATGGGGAGAATAGACATCTTAATGATAATGAGACTTCTGAACCCTGAAGATGATATGTCCTTCCTTTACTTAGGCTTTGTTTAATTTGTCTCAGCAATGTTTTATACTGTTCAGAGTATAGTCTTTACACATTTGTGGACATAGCTGTGCTACATAAATTACCTCAGTGTAGTTTATCCTTTTTTTAAAAAAAGATTTTATTTATTTATTTGACAAAGACAGAGAGATCACAAGTAGGCAGAGAGGCAGGCAGAGAGAGAGGGGGAAGCAGGCTCCCTGCTGAGCAGAGAGCCCAATGCGGGACTTGATCCCAGGATCCTGAGATCATGACCTGAGCTGAAGGCAGAGGCTTAACCCACTGAGCCACCCAGGCACCGCTAGTTTATCCTTTCTGGTGCTGTTGTCAGTGGCATTATTTTTTTTAATCAGTTTTGCCTATCCCCTCATCCCTCTCCCCTCTGGCAACTACCAGGTTTTTTCTCTGTATTTATGGGCCTGTTTCTGCTGCTTTTGTTCAGTTATTTTTACAAAAATATTCTACATATAAGTGAAATCATATGGTATTTGTCTTTCTCTGACATATTTTGCTTGGTATAATACTCTGTAGGTCCATCCATGTTTTGACAAATAGCAAGATCTCATTCTTTTTTATGGCCAAATAATATCCCATCGAGTGTGTGTTTGTGTGTGTGTGTCTTTCTATATGCCACATTTTCTTTATCCATTCATCTATCAATAGATATTTAGGTTGCTTTCATATCCTGGCTATTTTAAATAATGCTGCAGTAAACATAGGGATGCATATCTTTTTGAACTAGTATTTTCATTTGGGGATATAAATATCCAGTAGTGCAATTACTGGATTGTATGGCAGTTCTGTTTTTAAATTTTTGAGGAGCCTCCATACAATTTTCCACAGTGGCTGCACCAATTTACATTCTGACTAACAGTGCATGAAGGTTTCCTTTTCTCCATATCCTTGTCAAGACTTGTTATTTCTTGTCTTTTTTTAAAGATTTTATTTATTTGAGAATGAGAGAGAGAGAGCATGAGAGGGAGAAGGTCAGAATGAGAAGCACACTCCCTGCTGAGCAGGGGGCCTGGTGCAGGACTCAATCCCGGGACTCAAGGATCATGATCTGAGCTGAAGGCAGTTGCTTAACCAACTGAGCCACCCAGGTGCCCCATCAATGGTAATTTTTTTTAAAGATTTTTATTTATTCATTTGAGAGAAAGAGTGAGAGAAAGCACAAAGAGAGCAGGGGAAGGAACAGAGGGAGAGGAAGAAATAGACTCCCCTCTGAGCAGGGAGCCAAATGTGGGGGGCTTGCTGCCAGGACTCCAGAATCATGCCAGGACCCCAGGATCATGACCTGAGTTGAAGACAGATGCTTAACCAACTGAACCACCCAGGTGCCCCTCAATGGTAATACTTTTTAAAAAAGATTTTATTTATTTATATGTCAGAGACAGAGAGTACAAGCAGGGGGAGTGTCAGGCAGAGGGAGAAGCAGGCTCCCCGGTGAGCAAGGAGCTTGATGCAGTACTTGATCCCAGGACCCTGGGATCATGACCTGAGCTGAAGGCGGATGCTTAAGTAACTGAACCACCCTGGTGCCCTAATGGTAATATTTTTATTATACTTCTCAAGTATTATATTTTCACTGTACTGTCAGTAGCCAAATGTTGCCAGGAATCTTTTCAGTTGAAAGCACAAGTTACTTTGGGCTGAAAAAGATACTTGATGCTTAGCATCTGTATTAGTCAGGGTTCTCCAGAGGAACAGAACCAATAGCATATTTATAGACAGAGATTTATTTTAAGAAATTGACTCATGAGATTGTGGAGACCTGGCAGGTCCAAAATCTGGTGGGGGCGCTGGCAGTCTGGGGACTCTGGAGTGAGTTACAGTTGGAATCTGAAGGCTGTCTGCTAGAGAAACATGAGATGGTGAAGTTGTAGATAAATTCCAAAGGCAAGTCTGGCAGAATTCCTTCTGGCTCAGGGAGATCAGTCCTTTATGCTATTCAGGCCTTCAGGTGATTGAGTGAGGACCACCTACCTTATGGCTGGCTGCTTTACTGAAAGACTACCCATTTAAATGTTTATCTCTTTCAAAAGTAGTCTTACAGAAACAACCAGAATAATGTTTGATCAAGTATTTGGTTATTGTGGCCTAGAGAAGTTGATGCATAAAATTTAAATTTTAAAATTTATCACCACAATATTTTTTTGCCTAGATTTCCATATTAGCCTTTAGATATTATTGATAAAGTACTTAAACTGGGGAGAAAGTGTTCCAGAGAAAATTCTATAGGTCATCTCCAGAAAAATAGTCACTAAAATGAAATAGATTAGTAGCATTCAACCTTATATGTGTGGTTAAAATTGAATTGTGGAGTTTTCTTTCCCTATGCCCAAATAAATCCACCTCAATGAATTCCTGGGTTCCTGAGTGGTAAGAAAAAGAGGGAGGGAATATGTATAACTCTGTGTGTGTTGTGTGTGTGTGTGTGTGTGTATTGTTGCAGCTGGAAGGAATATTTCTTGTGAGGAATATATGTAGTGAATTACTATAAGTTATGTCAATCCTCAGTTCCTAGCACATGTTAGGAGACAAATCAGGATGTTTGCTGTATGCTTTTTCCCAGGTTTCCTTGGCCAGCACGGTTACCATGGTGACTCAGTGACTGCTGTGGGATTTGGTACAGCCTGAAAATCCGTTCGTGATTCTTGCTTGAATCATTCATTACTATGATAGTTGTTAAGTGTTGCTTTTATAATTCTATCATTCCTTCTAGATTTATTAATTGTTGTTCAAATGTTGGGTAGAGCTTCCTACTCTCCCTTATGGTTTATTTATTTATTCATCCATTTATTTAACTACTCTGACTCATAGAGTCCTATTTTGCTGAAAAGGTCACCACCTAACATTATAATTATTTATTTTGTTGGTCATGTTGTCAGAGAATTGGCCAGTGTTTGCCCCTTCAGGTTGGCTTCTTTGTCCGTTTGTCACCTTCCTAGAATTCTTTGAGCATGGACTTTGTTCTGTGAGCTTGAATATCTCCCAGTCTGTAGAAAGGAAGTAATGATGACCCCTCAGAGCATTGCTTTGAGGATTTGAAGAAAAAAAGTCTGAAAATAATGACGTATAGCATGGGACATCTAGTAGACCCTCAGAATGTTAGTTCCTCATTCTAATTTTGCCTGCTTCATTCTGTCAACATAATGCCTCTGACATGAATATTCTATCATGACTACCAAATAGAATACTTGGACATGGAGCACCAAGTAGGCATGAGCCCCCATCTCCATGATGTGAGAGCTTCAGTCCCACTGCTGTGTGTGGGAGGGGGCTGTGGGATGGAACTGGGGAAGAGGCACAGTGTCACTGCACAGCTTCCAGTGAACTGAGTGGGTATGGGCAAGCACATACCCATTTCCCCTGTATTTCATGTGTTTTCCCTTCCTCTTTTTTTTAAGACTTTATTTATTTATTTGACAGATAGAGATCGCAAGTAGGCAGAGAGGCAGGCAAAGAGAGAGGAGGAAGCAGGCTCCCTGTTGAGCAGAGAGCCTGATGTGGGGCTCGATCCCAGAACCCTGGGATCATGACCGGAGCTGAAGGCAGAAGCTTTAACCCACTGAGCCACCCAGGCGCCCCTCCCTTCCTCTTACTTTTCTCTCTGTTCCATGTGCTGTCTATCCAGTGTTGTCAGCTTGATCCACCCATTATTAAATTTCCAATCCACCTTTTAACTCAGTTTTTTTTGTATCTTCTTAAAGATAATTGCCTAGATTTACCTTTCTTTAACAGATGTGAAGAGTAATGTTTTAATTCTGTAATTTCTTCTGCATTTATTAGTTAGAATTCTATAAAACAAACTTCCTCTCAACAACTACATGGTTACGCTCAGGTATGGTCCACACAGAAGGGAAGGATGAATGCTTACTTCTTTTGTACTATTTCTGCTTTTTATAAATAATGAGTTGTTTCTCTTGGATCCTCCAAAGATGAACTGTGAATTTGCTATTTGTTTTTTATTTTTTGTTTTGCTTTAAGAGTGTTGTCATGAGTTCTAGATGCTTATATACTTGAGGTTGTAATCTACTGCAGCCATTAATGTTTTTGATGTTCAGTTGATCTATCTTAGGCCTGTGGGAGTCCCTTTGGGTTGACTTTTGTCTCTTTGATATGCTTTCTGGTATGAGCTGTTTGGTCCAGGGTCATCTGGTATAATCCCTTCTCAATCCTAGAATCAGCTATTTCTTCAAGGAAGCATGGTTCTTTTAGGGGTAAATATTTTTTTAGAGCACTCGGTCTGGGAACCAGAGATGCTCATTGCTACTGGGTTGGTCACTGTTGATTGTCCTTTTTACTACCTGGAACCTGTAAATATGTATTATATATTTTATGAGAATGTACATCATCTTCTTCCATCCTGGGCTTATAGGTTCCTCTGTCACCTTATAGGTAATCATTTTTCTCAACTGGGTTTTAACCTCCCAATTTTAAAAGATATAATAATTTACAATATATGTTTATTAGTTTTTGTCCCTGTTCATTTGTAAAAGGTGGCATATTCTACACTAGTGCTCTGCAATAAAAATTTCTGCAGAAATGAAAATATTCTGTATCTGTTCTATCCAACTTGGTAGTCACTAGCTACATGTGGGTGTGTTTGGCAACTAAAATGTGGCTACTGGAACTGAGGAATTGAATTTTTAATTTCATTTAATATAACTAATTTAAATTTAGGGGCACCTGGGTGGCTCAGTTGGTTAAATGTCCAACTCTTGGTTTTGGCTCAGGTCATGATGTCAGGGTCCTGGGACCAAACCCTGGGTCCAGTGGGTACTCTGATTCCCCCCTCTCTCTCCATCTGCCCCTCCCACTGCTCTTGCTCTTTCTCTCTAAAATACATCTTAAAAAATTTAAATAGTCCTGTGTGTCCATGACTATCATATTGGACAGAAATAGATCTATACATTTTTCTGTACCTTGCTTTTTTCACTGAACAATACAGCTATAGCACTATAGGGAGGGAGTCCTCATTGCTTTTCTTTTTTGTTTCTTATTGCTTTTCAAGCTGCATAGTATGCTAGGATATATATGTGCCATAGCTTATTTATCCAGTCCCCTATTGGTGGACAGCTGTCTTATTTCTAGTTTTTTGCTGTTACGAATTTTTCTTTAAGGAATGACCTTGTTTGTAACTTATACCTTTTCATTTTTTGTATTATTTCTTTAGGATAGATTCTTTTTTTTAACTGCATATTTTATTTTTTTTATTAACATATATTGTATTATTAGCTCCAGGGGTACAGGTCTGTGCATCGCCAGGTTTACACACTTCACAGTACTCACCATAGTAGGATAGATTCTTAAAAGAGAGTTGACTGGTTCCAAGAGGAAATACGCATGTCATTTTACTAGATAGCATCAAATCCCATCTACAGAGTTTGAACCATTTCATATTACCTTCAGTGATGCATGGGAATGCTGATTTCCTCACATGCTAATTGGTGAGAAGAACTAGTTTTTTTTTTTTTAATGTCTTATCATGAGTCAGGCTGAGCAATTTTTACATGTTTAAGACACTTTTTTTTTTGGTGAAATAGCTGTTTGTATGTATTGTCCCTTTTTCTTTCCTGGTGTTTTTTGGAGGTGTTTTGCCTTCATTTTTTTCATGACTCTGTATATTATGTATATAACCATTTGTGATGTAGGTTATAAATATTTTTCCCAATTTGTAATTTTTCATTTTGCTTTTGCTTTTTGTTGTTTTTTTTTTGCCATGTAACTTTTATTTTTTATTTAAAGATTTTATTTATTTATTTGACAGAGGGAGAGGGTTAGAGAGAGAACACAAGCAAGGTGAGTGGGAGAGGGAGAAGCAGGCTTCCCGCTGAGCAGGGAGCCTGATGCAGGGCTCGATCCCAGGACACCAGGATCAAGACCTGAGCCACAGGCAGACGCTTAATGACTGAGCCACCCAGGTGCCCCTGCCATGTAATTTTTAAATGAAATTAAATGCATCACTTTTCCCCTAATTGCCTCTAGATTTGTAGGCATAGCTGGAAAAGTTTCTTCCCCCTCCACGTTATAGAGGAATTTCAGTGGGTGTGCTTCTGTGGGCAGGAGAGAGATGAGAGAGGTGAATCATATTAGGGTGTCAGGCATAGGAGGAACACTTAGGGGAGGTGACCATATTGTAAGAAATCTGTGAAAACCATGTTACTAAGTCAGGAGAACTAGATGGTGAAGTCAGGATCCTGGTCTTGGGCTTGTCTTCGAGAGCTCAGTCTCTCTTCTTTCTCCTGTGGATGTGTGTCCAGACCCCACACAACTGGGAGATGAGGTCTTTAGTGAAGTAGAAATTCCATGCCACCTTAGATGGATCCCTCATAGGTCTAAATGAGAGGACCACCCTCCTAGTGATAAGGAGAAACACAAAATCATTTCCAAAATCTTCCACATAACTTGGCTATGGACTAAAGAGAAAGTAAAACCTTTAGTTTGCAACCATGAGAGAACCAACACTGAAACCACACAATTGTTATCTTGTCTTTCACTCTCTTTCTGGGAACGAGCTCTCCTCAGGAGAAGGTCGTAGTCTCTTAGTGATATTCAAGATGATGGAGGTGTGTGTTACAAGTTGCCTTTTCCCAGGGTCCCAGGGAATAGCATCTCCCTGCTCAACCACCTTATTTCCTGCTTAGATGCTGGGTTTCCATCTTGAATCAGGGTCATGGTTGGGCTAAAGTTGCTAGGAATGGAGTCTATTTAAGGCCATACCTCACCATTCCTGGATTGGACACTAATATTCACCTTGTAGCCTGTGGGTATTTCTAGATCTCCAGTCTAGATATCAAGAGAGGGAAGATGTGGATGCAGATGTGGAATTGGATGGACAGTGCCTGTCACACAGCAGACATCTGATTCACATTTAATAAACATGAGATGTAGGTATAAAGGCATAAGTAGGGTATAAAATGATGCATATATCCTTTCATTGTTTTTTATATAAATGTTTTTATGTAAATGTTTTTCAAGGAGATTGGGATCACACCACAGTTACTGATTTTGTAATCTGCTGTGAAGAAAACATTTTGTTTCTGTTTCTAAAAATTGTGTCTTTTCGCTGGGAAAAAATAACCTGTAGAAAATGAAGAAAGATGCTTCTAAGTAGATGCATGTGGTCCTGTAGTTGGTCATCTGTAAAATGGGCAAGTTGGTACTAACCTCACAGACTGCTATGAGGAGAAATGAACAAACCAACAGGAAGTATCTGACATGTAATACTGTAAAACTTTGACACATATTCTGTGTTCTCTCCCCAGTAGAGGAGACGACTTTACCATGAACAACTCGTAGAGACCACTGGGATTTGGAGCAGGAAAGCAAATACATATGTTACGAGTATATATCCGGTATGTATTCTCTTTCAGAGCTTCTAAAGCAGACACACCCATTTTCTCACTTTATATGCTGTGGGAGCTCTAATAGAATCTGCAGATAGGATACTATTTTTAGGCATATTTTGTTTTTTAATCAGCTATGTTTGGTCTTGGAGTTCCCAGCCTCTGGCTAGCCCAAAACATTGTCAGGTATCTCCTGAACCTGAAACATCTTCCCTTTTCCCAGGCCTTATTTTCAGGCTTTTCTTCAGACTGTTACTCATTGAGGCCTCTACATCTGGAACCTGATCTGGGCCATCCTGGTGAGAGATGCAGTGACTGCAGGGAGTTCATTCTCTTGTGTCCAGACTAATATCCACATCCCTATATTCATTGAGGGACCCATTCTATTTTGAACTTGAGCTGATTTGTATTACATATGCTGGATTGTGTATATTTTCCTTTCCTTTTATTATTTTCATTGTATAAGGAAGGTGCTTTAGAAGTGTTTTAATCCACATATGTTGGTTGCCCTGGGCCCTGGGCTAAAATAGCTGGTGACTAAACCTCCCCCTGAATCCCGCTGGTGAAGCATCTCCCTTCTGGAAGCTGTGGGCTGAGAGCACTGGGCCATCTCATGCTCCCTCCCACGTTCCCTCCACTGTAGGTTCCCTGCTTGGCTAACTGGGAGGTTAGACCCATGAGCCTGCTTTCAGTTCAAGGGGCTTTATTTGGAGAGAAGAGAAAGAAGCATGCTGTGAAACTACTTTCCTCTCATGACCTTTACCAAGTCCTGGGGAGTGGAGACATCAGAAGACTTCTCCAGCGTAAGATTTATTTGAGCAGCATGCTCGCCCTTCCCCTAGGCATCTGTAGTGTCCCTTACACTGTCATGTAGATTCAAAAATTAGTTTTGAGACCGCCTAGTATGTAATTCCCATGGTTTAGTGATGTTCCCCATTCTGAGGCCAAACCACTTTCCTATGGGGAAGTCTAGGGATATTTACTCATTCTTATTATTTTTTCACGCTCAAAACCAAGACAATTTTATGGTAGTTAAAAATGGATACTGCTCAAAAGGAAAAAAAATTGTTAAATACCCTTGGAAGTCTATTTTCCATGGATAAGCACTATGATCATTTGTATTTTTTTTTCAGAAATTTTACTATGCCTGTATAATCATGCATTTTTAAGCTTAGCAATGATATAACCATCTACTTATAGTTTTGTAAATTACTTTTTTATGATAAACACCATATTATTAAAGTGAATTCAAGCCAATCAGTATAAGCCCATGTAATAATAAAAGTGATCCTAAGATCTCTAATGATGCATTCTGGCATGATAATAATGATAAGAAAGTCAGTATTATGACTGACTCCCTTTGTTCCCCATAGTGTTGTACATGATAAACCTATACTTACTCAGTCATCACCACAGCCTATGAGGAGGAGCTACTGCTGCCTGACTTGAAGTATCAGGGAACTGAGGCGAAGTGAGCGCAGGGCTAGCAAGTCATAAGACCAAGATTTTAACAGATTCTGTGTGGCTGCTGAAACCCTGCATTTAACCAGTGTGCATAGACCCTCAGTCTTACTGTTGATTACATTTAAAGGGCCATTGAAGTCATACTACATGCCATATACTCTAGGCAGATTTTCTTTTTCTTTCTTTTTTTATTAAGTTAAGTTAGCCAACATGTAGTACGTCATTAGTTTTTCATGTAGTGTTCAATGATTCATTAGTTGCATAACACCCAGTACTCATCAGATCATGTGCCTTCCTTAATTAGGCAGGTTTTCTTATTTACTCATTGAGACAGCTCTGTGACAAAGGTCTGGTGAGTCCCATTTCACAGGTGTCCAAGCTCAGACTGACAAAGCCTACCTAAGTTACCTCTCTAGATTAGTGGAGGATGGGAATGAGTTTCCATCTCTTGCCCTCCCTGGGGGACACAGAGCAGCTTCCCTTTCAGAAGATGGGCTTCCAGGGCTAGAGAACTGATTGGATCAGCTCCTCTACTATTGCGGCTCTGCAGGTACTCACTAAGCAACCCCTCTGGTTGATGAGGATAACAGAGGAGATGAAATCTCACCCTTTGTGCTAAGAGACCTGGGTATTGGGCCACGTGTGTTGGCTGATCCTCTAAGTGCTGACTTAGGCTGGGGCAGAAGCACAGATCAGACAGGTGATCCAGAGAGAAGGGAAGCAATAAGAACAGAGCTACTTTAAGCAAATGTATTTTATATTTAATTTCCTCTAATCTTAACAGCTTCAAATATACATTATTTAAATCAGGGTACTGACTTCAAGGGAGTTTAAATACATTAGGGAAACAACTTATTTTCTTAGGATCAACAGCGAACTGGTATTATTTTAAAGTTTTTCACCTTTTGTCTTGAATCCTCCTGGGCTCTGAATGACTTAAACCCTAGGCATGGTCTCTATGTGTTACTTAATTTTTAGAATTGTGAGCTACATAGTTTTTGTTACAATATTATTGAAATTTAAAACATTCTAAATGGAGAATATACTAAGAATTGTGTGAAAACAAGGGAGAAATCATTTGCAAACTACAGCTCATCTACTGGATTAGTGTCCATAGTTTGTGAAACACACTTAGTAATAAAAATTGGCTTGTAATTTAATAGCAAATTCATGTAAAATTATAAATGAATAGTAAACATGTCAAAATATGCCCAAATCACAAGCATTAAAAAGATGCAAGTATAAATGCTTAGATTCATATTGAGTGGAAAATATAATATCCAAAAGATGAAAAATGTGATTCCTTTTTTGGAAAAGACCGTATGTGTGTGTGTGTGTGTGTATTTGTGCACACACGCATATGTGCAGGCATCTGTTTTCATGTATTCACCTACAGGGACACATCTGGAGAGGAGCACCATTCTATGACAACAGACCTCTTTGAGTCAGGCGGTAGGACTGTGGCTGGTAAGAAATGCAGGACAATTTCAGTTTATAAATGTACTTGCATATGTTGTTTGAAATACAGTATTTAGGAAAAAAAGTATTTTGATGAAAATTTGAAAGCAGAATATACTTATAAACAGATTCAGAAAAGTAATGCACACATGTATTCATTACTTTGGAAAAGCATTCATTTAAAAAAATTACTTAGAAAAATGACCTAGGAAAAAATAGAATTGAAAGTGTTTCTCCCAATACGCGTGTGTGTTTATAGGTCTCTCTAGCTGTATCACCCCACATACTCACATTCACAAGTGCATCTTTATCTTTAGTTCAGACCAATGCTGGACAGCCAATCTCAGGCCTAGACAGCCCAGAAAATGATGGTGATACAGCTGGATGGCTGCTAGTGGGTTAAAAAGTTCCATTAAACTCTGGCTGAAACTATTAGACCAAGATCCAAACTCCCATACCTTTCTTCCCCTTGCCAAGCCCCCAGGTTTGAAACTGTCAGCACTGACATCTTAGATCTGGCTACCTGGTGGTGTCCATCTCCCTTTTTCTTTTCTTCTTCTTCTTTCTTTCTTTTTTTTTTTTTTAGAGGAACGGAGTGCATTTAGCAAAGGGGAAGAAATACCAGATGGTTTGTTTACTAAGACACACCAATTGGCTCAGTTGATTAAGCATCTGCCTTCGGCTCATGTCATGATCCTGGGGTCCTGGGATTGAGCCCTGCATCGGGTTCCCTGCTCAGTGGGGAGTCTGCTTCTCCCTCTCCCCCTGCTTATGCTCTCTCTTTCTCTCTCTCAAATAAATAAATAAAATCTTTTTTTAAAAGTAAAAAATGGGAAAATTCATATGAATACTAAAGGAATTCCATTCATAGTTGACCCTAAATCTAGTTCATGTTTATTGACGTATTTCTTCCCTCCCCAATGTGGGTTGACATGTCCACATTGTAGAGGTTCTCTCTGAGAGAGCAGGGTATTCATCTTCCATTGTTCCATGCTTATAAGCCTTCCAAACCTTCTTCCACCCCCTGTCATCTGTCCATGACACAGCACACAACTGTCTAGACCCTGCCCAGAGGCCCCATCCTCTCAGTCACCTCCCTCCTGCCTCAGCTGCCTCTTCACACACGCTGCCAAGGCATGCTGCTGCCACCTAGTGTTTCATCATCTGCAGGACCTGGAGTATATGTTTTAGAATCTACATTCATCAGTTTTCTCAGACAGAATTAGAATCATTCTGAACGTGAATTCAAAGGCTGTATTTTAAATGAGGGTATTGTGTTTTTTTGTTCCTAGCTGACCTTTCTTTATAGAGAAATTTAATGGTGGTGGTGAGTTGGTGCCGTCTTGTGACAAAAAGATGAACTGCAGCTTGAACTTGGCAGAGCAGGAAGGTGGGAGGGAGGGGCTGTGGCCTCAAATCAACCAGATAGAGCCTTCTGGAAGTCGGGTAGAAAGGGGACATTTCCAAGGTATGGTTATTAAGGACCTTTGGACAGAAAGTGTAGTTTCCCATGTTGAAGAAAAAGCTCTATGTGAGTGGAGGCAAAAGATCCTTCTATTTTATTTTGTTTTAAGATTTTATTTATTTATTTGACAGAGAGAGCATGAGTACACAAGCAGGCAGAGAGGCAGACAGAGGGAGAGGGAGAAGCAGGCTCACCACTGAGCAAGGAGCCTGACTCAGAACTCGATCCCAGGACCTTGGGATTATGACCTGAGCTGAAGGCAGATGCTTAACCCACTGAGCCACCGAGGCACCCCTAAAAGATCCTGTTTATTTTTATTTTATTGGCCCATGAATTGGCAAAAACGTTAATGTAACAATAGAAAATAGTGACATAAGCTCAATTACATTTAAAAAACTAGAGTATGACTAAAGCAACATTTCAAATCTGTGGAGATATAATGGATGATTAAGAGTGGTATTGAGATAGCTAAGTAACCAAAAGGTTAAAAAGTAAATAGGGGCCCATTTCTCTATCTTGAAACAGCAGGATAGATTCCAAACAATTCTGAATGAAATATAAAAAGAAAAGAAAATCCATACAAGTATTAGAAGAAAACATAGGTGAATTATTCTATAACCCATGTGGAAGAAAGTTTCCTCAATATAAATCAATATCCAGGAGTATTAAAGAAAAAGATTGATATATTTGACAATATAAAAATAAAAATGACAGCTCTGCATGGCAAAAACATGCTAGCCTAGCCATTTAAGGACACTGGAAGAAACATTTGCATCTAACATCTTTAACAAAGCATTGATATCCCTCCTATGTAAATGCTTATCAATATAGAGGCATGAAAAAACAGTGCTATCAAAGACATGAAAGAAATTAACAGTTAACAGAAAACAAGTTGTTTTTAAATGTATGAAAAGTTGTCTTTAAATGTATGAAAAGTTTCTAGCTTGCTTTAATTAAGAGAGATGCAATTAAAACTACACTAAGATATTGTTTCTTAACTGTTAGATTGGCAAAGATCCAAATATTTGTCAATATACTCAGTTGGTGAGAATGTGGAAAAATATGTCCTTTCACTCCCTGCTCACGGAGGTGCAAAATGGTATAATTGCTGGAGTAGGCTTAATAGTGGTCCCCAAAGATACTAGGTCCTAATCCCTGGAACCTGTAAATATTGCTTATATGGAAAAGGTTCTTTGCAGATGTGATTAAGTTGATGCTTTTAGATATAATAATTATATATATATATATATATATATATATATATATATGGCTGTTCACTGTGGCACTATCTGAATAGCAAGAGAATGGGAACAACCTAATGGTGGAGTTATTCTGGATTATCAAAATGGGCCCTAAATGCAAATCCAAGTGTCTTCATAAGAGAGACAGAGGGAGAGTTGACATAGACAGAAGAAGAAAGACAGTGTGACCAAGGATATAGAGGCTGGAGTCATGAAGCCACAGCCTGAGACTGTTGGTAGATATTGAAAGCTGGAAGAGGCAGGGAAGCTTCCCTAGAGTCTCCAGGAGTGAAGCACTACTAATACCTTGATTTTGGCCCCACAAAACTAATTTTGGACCTTTAGCCTCCAAACTATGAGATAATATTTCCATTTAATGACACTGAGTATGTGGTAATTTTTTTAGTAACTATAGGGAACTAATCATTACAATGGGAAAACTGAAAATATCTTGCAATTTTATATATGACGTTACTTTTTGACTCAGAAATCCTATTTCCAGAATTGTCCTAAAGATATACTGGCAATGACACAAAAAGATTTTTGATAGGGGTATAATAATAAATATAGATACAGATACTCATTCTGGTACTATTTGAATAGCAAAAGAATGGGAATAACTTTATACATCAGTTGTGTAATGGATGAATAAACTATCACACAGTCACACAAGGTGTACACGAAGTACGTTGTAAAAAGACTGATGAAAATCTCCACATAGGAGATTTTGTGGAGGGATCTCCAGAATATAATGTTAAATGAAAAAGTCAGCGTATTCAAAGTTATAAATGGCATGGTACTTTTTATCTAGGAAAGGGGGAATGCAAATGTAAAAATGTTTTACCTGTATTAAAAGTAAAAGGACTTCTTTTTCGGGGACCAGAAGAAGTAGATACACTCTCCCTGTTACTCTTAGGTGCAGCTGAAATCTCTGGGTATTACATGGGCAACAAATACAAGACTCTGAAAGGTGGAGAGGAAAAAGACAGACTGTCTTGGGACTTTGGAACCCAAGTAATGATACACAGTGAATTCTCTTGGTTGTATTTTGCCTTGTATATGCCAGACTGGGTGCTAGAGGAATAGGGAACTAAAAAAATGCCAGTAGGAAAAGACAAGAAGAGCCCCCAGAGAATCTTTTCTCTGGACAAAGAACCAGAAAGGGGGGAACCTAACAAGAAAGATAGTTTTTAGACAACTGCCCAAACACCACAGAATGAAGCATAGCTCCACCTCTACCATGCCAGCAAAGGTTGAGTGGGGAGCATGGATTCCATGCCCACACGATTGTAATTAGGCACCCATCCTTACCCTTGGGGGATATGAGAGAATACTGCATGTAGAACAGTGACTTTCATTCCAACCTGGGGGAAATGAGCACCCCTCCTCATGGTGTCAGTGGAGACCATGCGGGAGCCTACCTTCCACCCACATTCAGTGGTAATGAGGTATCTTCTCCTCTTCTCTTAGAAGTTTCATGACCATCCAATAAGGAGAAGGCCTCCTCCCCTCCACAGTGTCAGTGGAGATCACACGGAAGGCAGTAAGGAAGTGTCCTCCCCACCTGCCAGGGTGGTGTCAGTGGAGGCCTGGAGGGAGTGAACTGCCAAACAGGAACAAGGCGTCCCTTCCCTTCCACTACCATGCACAACCACCTCCCCCATGTCAGTGGAGGCTGAGAGGGGGAACCTGGACTTTTATCTTTTTGCCATCTGTCTCTGGTTAGGAACACATGCTTGGAGTTGCAAACATCCATGAAGAGAGGATAGCAACACCTCATAGCAAGTTTGTGGTGAAGAACTAAATCTAGTCAACATCATGAAGAACCTTTCCCTAGGGCCTGCTTTAACTAAATGCTTCATAAATATTAGATGTCTGTACCCCCCAAATCAGATAACTCCTGTATCTCCTTTATCTGACGCTCAGATAGGGCCCTGAACCTGGATGCAGGTCAGAATCACCTTGTGATCCTTTTCTAAACCCTTATCTGAAACTCTCTGGTTGGGAGAAATGGGACTTCCATCTCAAAGGCCGTTGAAGTTATTCATCTGTCGTAACATGGGCCTTGGGAAACAGATATGTCCATTTGACATAACGTTATATGTGAGACTCTATTTCCCCTTCATTCCTTTAATACCAGCTTATGCCTTTATTGCTAATATGGTTGCTCATTTCCCTGGACTTGCTCCATTGGAGGGGTGATCACAGGCAACTAGTGGTGGTGGTCTGAAGAGTGAAGGTGGTTTGCTTTTGGTGAAAGGGGACCTAGTGTTGTATTAGGCACTTCGTTACTCCAGTAAAACACAGTGATTGCTGGGTCTGTCTCTCCCGGTATAGCTCTTCATGGTGAGTGGCCCAGCTCATATCAGGTGCCTGAAGGAGGCAGGTTCTGAGGATGTGTCCGGATGGCTTCTACTCCAGCAGTCCTCAGGAGAGCCCATCACCTTACATCCCTGGTGGAATATGGTACCTGGCTGAAGAGAGTGCATAGATCTGAAAAAAGCATGTTGTGGAACAGCTCCTTTGAGGTTCACAAACTAGCCTAAAAGTAGAGAAGCTGCTTTCATCTCATCATGGGAGAAGAGGTTTAGCAGGTGGAATTTTATTTCGTCAGCAGCTATAGCCTGTGTAGTAAGCCCTTGAGGCCCATCTTAGAGAGACTTTTTTTTTTTCCCTGAAAAACAATGAATCATCCAGTTTAGGAAGAAACTTACTTGGACTTAAACATACATTTAATATACATTAACATAAACATACTTAAATTGTTCTCACTGTGTAAATAATCAGCAATTCTCATGTCTTTCAGATGGGTATGGAAATGTGCAGTTGTTAGATCTTTCTAGTAATATGACATTGTAACAGATTTTTCTCTGGTGCCCATGATTTTTTCCCATTATATAATGAAATGTTTTAAAGAGCCAG
This sequence comes from Lontra canadensis, assembly GCF_010015895.1. Taxonomy (NCBI): domain Eukaryota; kingdom Metazoa; phylum Chordata; class Mammalia; order Carnivora; family Mustelidae; genus Lontra; species Lontra canadensis. Next base: position 306,886 of record NW_022631239.1, read on the forward strand.
AAAATTTCCAAGTGTTAGTTAAAGATATCAGTGACAAGAAACTATTATTATTACTGTTATTATATTGTTATTGTTATTATTATTATTTTAAAGATTTTATCCACTTGTTTCAGAGAGAGAGCAAGGGGAGTAGCAGAGGGAGAGGGACAAGCAGACTCCTCACTGAGTGCAGAGCCCAACGTGGAACTCGATCCAAGGACCCCAAGACTAGGACCCCAGCTGAAACCAAGAGGCAGACTCTCAACCAACTGAGCCACCCAGGTACCCCTAGAACTTAACATAAGAAAGATAATTATTACCCTAGCATTTGCCCTCTTATAATGATACTCAGCTATATTCCCTAAAATAACCAGTTACACTTCAATATCATTATGATTATTTTCCTAGAATATAATATTTTTATTTCCATACTTTAGAAGGATATGGACATCAACTTTCCCTAAGTATTTGGATATATTTCACTAAAATGATTATTTCTATTTTGGTTATATGTAGCATGGACAAATTTGGTAAGACAGTGTGTGGATCTGCTAATGTTACAAGAACACAGTTGTGGAAATCTTTTCCCTGATTTATTTAATTGCATCAGAGAATTTGAATATATAAATATATGTAAAGTACTTTATTGATGTATGATTGACATACAATCCACTGCATACTTAAAGTATATGCTTTGATAAACTTTGATACATGTATGTACCTTTGAATCTAATACTAATACAGTCAAGGTAATGAACATATCAGTCACCTTAAAAACATTCTTTGTGCCCCTTTGGTAATGCCCCCATCTACCTCTCTCCAGCCTCTTTCTCTCCACATCACCCTACGCCATTCCCAGGCAACTACTGATCTTCTGTCAGTATGGGTTAGATTTCTTTTCTTACAGTTGTATGTGAATAGAATATTCAGTGTGTATTTTTTGTGTCTTGTTTCCTACAACCTAATTATTTCTAGATTTATCCATTTGTTGCATGTATCGATAGTTCCTCCTTTTTTATGATTGACGAATATTCCATTGTACGGATGTATCACAATTTATTCTGTCCATTTACCTGGTCATGAATATTTGGGTTGTTTCCGATTTGGGGCTCTCTGCATTGGTGGTATAGTGGTGAGCATAGCTGCCTTCCAATTTTGGGCTCTTATAAATAAAGCTGCTATGAATATTTGTATATGTGTCTTCATTTGGACATAACATTTTCTTTCTCTAGGGTAAATACTTATGAGTACAATGGCTGGGACATATAGTAGTTGTAAGATTGACATTTCAAGAAACTGGCAAACTGTTTTCCAAAGTGTTGGCAACATTTCTCATTGCCATTAGCAGTGTATGAGAGTTCCATCCTCCACAACGCTGCCAGGACTTGGTATGGTCAGTTTTTTTAATTTGGCTGTTCTTAGAAGGGTGTAGTGGTATGTTGTAGTTTTTATTTATATTTCCCTAATGGATTTGAATATTTGAGAAAAGTTGTTTAACATCTTTTCAAGTGCTTATTTAACATTTATGTATCTTTTTCAAATATATTTTATTTATTTACTTGACAGACAGAGATCACAAGTAGGCAGAGAGGCAGGCAGAGAGAGAGAGAGGAGGAAGCAGGCTCCCTGTGGAGCAGAGAGCCTGATGCAGGACTCGATCCCGTCCCAGGACCCTGAGATCATGACCTGAGCCAAAGGCAGAGGCTTAACCCACTGAGCCACCCAGGTGCCCAAACATTTATGTATCTTTTTTAATGGAGTGTCTATTCAAATTTTTTTTTTGCCCATTTATTTGTTAGAGTAACTGTTTTCTTGTTAATGACCTTTGTGAGAAATTCTGTATTCTGGATACAAGTCCTTTATCAGAGTTCTAATTTACAAATATTTTCTCCCGGTCAGTGGCTTATCTTTTAATTCTCTCAATAGTGTCTTTGGAAGTGCAGAAATTTTTAACTTTGAGGAAGTCCAGTTTATTGATTTGTTCACTTACTAATTATAGTTTTGATTTCGCATCTATGAAATCTTCACCTAACCCAAGGTCATAAGGATTTTTTTCCTTTCTTTTTCTTTTCTTTTTTTTAAATTAAGATTTTATTCATTTATTTGACAGAGAGACAGTGAGATCGGGAACATAAGCAGGGGGAGTGGGAGAGGGAGAAGCAGGCTTCCCACGGAGCAGGGAGCCTGACACAGGGCTCCATCCCAGGACCCTGGGATCATGACCTGAGCCAAAGGCAGATGCTAAACGACTGAGCTACCCAGGTGCCCCTCTCCTTTGTTTTCTTTTAGAAGTTTTGGGTTTTATATTTAGGTCTATGATCCATTTTGAGTTGATGTTTGTATATGGTAAAATACATGGATGACTGTGCATATGGATACGCACCTGTCTCAACTCCATTTGTTGAAAGACTGTCCTCTCTCCACTGAATTGCCTTTGCAATTTTGTCAAAAGTCAGTTGTTCATATGGGTGTGAACTCTGGACGCTTTATTCTGTTCCTTTGATCTTCTTCCTGTCTACCTTGATGCCAATACCACATTGTTCTGGTTACTGAAGGTTTTATCATAACTCTTGAAATCAGGTAGTTTTGATCTTCCAGCTTTGTTCTTTTTTTTAAAGAATTTGAGTAGTTGACACACAATGTCACACTAGTTTCAGGTGTACAACATAGTGATTGAAGAAGTTTATACATTATTCTGTGTTCATCACAAATATAGCTACCATCTCTCCCCATTCAAACACTATTACAAAGCTGTTGATTATGCTGTGCCTTTTATTCCCATGACCTATTCATTCCATAGCTGTAAGCCTGTATCTCCTATTCCCCTTCACCCATTTTGTCCATCCTCCAACCCCCTCCCCTCCAGCAACCATCAGTTTGTTCTCTGTATTTATAGGTCTGATTCTGCTCTTTGTTTATTCATTTGCTTTTTTAGATTCCACATATGAGTGAAATCATATGGTGTTTGTCTGTCTTAGTCTGACTTGCTTCACTTAGCATAATACCCTCTGGGTCCATCCATGTTGTAAATAGCACAATCTTATTTGTTCTTTTTCAAAGTTGTTCTTATAATCTAGGTCCTTTACATTTCAACATGAATTTTAGAATCAACTTCTTAGTTTCTTAAAAACAAAATGTGTGCTAGGATTTTTATTAGGATTACAGTGAATCTGTTGATAAGTTGTGGCAGAACAGACATCTTAATAATACTAGTGTTCTGACACATGAAAATGGTATGTCCCTCCATTTAGTTGGATCTTTAATTTCTGTCAGCAGTGTTTTGTACTGCTCAATGTACCTACCTTTACATATAAGTAGAGAGATGATTCCTAAGTATTTTATACTTTTTGGTACTATCATGAATGATAGTATTTTTTATTTCTATTTTTATTATTTTTTAAAGATTTTATTTATTTGACAGAGAGAGACAGCCAGAGAGAGAACACAAGCAGGGGGAGTGGGAGAGGGAGAAGCAGGCTTCCCGCCGAGCAGGGAGCCTGAAGCGGGGCTCAATTCCAGGACCCTGGGATCATGACCTGAGCTGAAGGCAGACACTTAATGACTGAGCCACCCAGGTATCCAAATGACACTATCTTTTAATTGCAATTTACACATATATTTTCACTAAACTGTCAGAAGCCAAAATGTTGAAAAATAGCCATCAAGGAATCTTTTTGGTTGAAAGCTCAGGCTACTTGCTCTGCAGTGGAAAAAGTACTTGATGCATAACATGCATTTGTTTGTATTTTTATATCAGCTTTTAGAGGTTATTGGCAATGTATTGAAACTAGGGAGAAAAATGTCCCAAAGACAAGTCTACAGTTCATCTGAAAAAAATAGTTTAGTAGTTTTCAAGTTTGTATGTGTATTTAGAATTGAATCCATTGAATTGTAGTGTTTTTCTTTTTTACTCCCCAGATATTCCACTATAATGAATTCTTGGGATCTCGAGTGGGGAGAGAAGAGGAAGAAGCATATGTGAATGTGGGTACATATGTATGCACATATGTATATATTACTAAAGCTGCTGGGAATATATTGTCAGGAATACTTGACGGGTGAATTATTGTGTGTTATGTCAGTCCAGCCCAATTCCTAGCACATGATAGGAACCAAATCAGGGTGGTTGCTGTTTGTTTTTTTCCTAGCTTTCCCTGGCCAATATGTTTACCATGGTGACTCAGTGACTGCTGTGGGATCTGATGCAGACTGATGCACTCAGATCTGTTGCCTGGATCATTTGTTACTATGATAGTTACCAAGTGTTGCTTTCCTTTTTCTTTAAAAAACTAAATGTTATTAATTTCATACCTTATGTAAAACTTTAATCATTTTGTTTTATTTTTTTCATCTGATAAGTGTACTCTTTAATCTCCATCTCCTATTTCCTCCACCCCCCCCACCCACATTGCCTCTGGTAACCATCAGATTGTTCTTTATACCTACAAGTGTATGTCTTGGTTTGTTTCTCTCATTTTTTTCTTCATTTGCTCATTTGTTTCCTTTTTTTTAAAAGATTTTATTTATTCATTTGAGAGAGAGACAGAGAGAGCACAAGCAGAGGGAGAGTCAGAGGGAGAGGGAGAAGTAGACTTCCCGCTGAGCTGGGATCCGGATGTGGGGCTCAATCCCAGTACCTGGCAAACATAACCTGAGCCAAAGAGAGATGCTTAACCATCTGAGCCACCCAGATGCCCCTCTTTTGTCTCTTAAACTCCACATATCAGTGAAATCCTATGGTATTTGTCTTTCTCTGACTTATTTTGCTCAGCGTTATACTCTGTAGTTGTATCCATGTGGCAAGTGGCAAGATTTCATTCCTTCTTATGGTTGAATAATATCCATTGTATATGTATGTATATATCACATCTTTATCTATTCATATGTTGATGGACACTTGGGATGCTTCCCTAGTTTGGTTATTGTGAATAGTGCTACAATAAACGTAGGGGGTGCATGCATTCCTTTGAATTAGTGGAGTTTTTTGTTTTGTTTTGTTTTACTTTTTAAGTAAGCTCCACACCCAACATGGGGCTTGAACTCACAATCGGGAGATCAAGAGTCAGATGATGTACTGACTGAGCCAGCCATGTACTCCTGTTTTTGTATTTTTGGGGGGAAATAGCCAATAGTGTGATTCCTAGATTGTAGGGTATTTCTATTTTTAATTTTTTGAGGAAACTTCATACTGTTTTCCATAGTGGCTATACCAGTTTGCACTCCCACCAATATTGCAGGAAGGTTCCCTTTTCTCCACATCCTCACCAATACTTGTTTCTTCTGTTTTTGATTTTAGGCATTGTGACAGGTGTGAGGTAATAGCTCATTGTAGTTTTGATTTGCATTTCCCTGATGATGTGTGATGTTGAGCATCTTTTCATGTGTCCGTTGGCTATCTGGATGTCTTCTTTGGAGAAATGTCTATTCATGTCTTCTGCCTATTTTTTAATGGGGTTATTTGTTTTTTGGGTCTTAAGTTTTATATGTTCTTTAATATTTTCACACTAACCTTTTATCAGAGATGTCATTTGCAAATATCTTCTCCCATTCCATTGGTTGCCTTTTAGTTTTGCTGATTGTTTCCTTCATTGTGCAGAAGCTTTTTATTCTGATGTAGTCCTGATAGTTTATTTTTACTTTTGTTTCCCTTGATTCAGGAGACATATCTAGAAAGAATTTGCTATAGCTGATGTCAAAGAAGTTACTGCTTGTGTTCTAGGATTTTTATGGTGTCAGGTCTCACATTTAGGTCTTTAATCCATTTTAAATTAATTTTTGTGTATGGTGTAAGAAAGTGGTCTAGTTTCATTGTTTTGGATGTTGCTGTCCAGTTTTCCCAACACTATTTGTTGAAGAGCCTGTCTTTTTCCCGTTGGATATTTTTTCCTGCTTTGTTGAAGATTGACCATATAATTGTGGGTTTATTTCTGGGGTTTATATTCTGTTCCTTTGACTTGTGCCAGTACCATACCATGTTTTTTTCTTTTTTATTTTTAAGTAGACTCCATGCCCAACATGGGGCTTGAACTCATGACCCTGAGATCAAGAGTCCCACACTCTATTGATGGAGCCAGCTAGGTGCTCCTTAGTATCATACTGTCTTGATTAGTATAGCTTTGTACTATAGCTTGAGGTCTGGAATTGTGAAGCCTCCAGCTTTGCTTTTCATTTTCAAGATTGCTTTAGCTATTTGGGATCTTTTGTGGTTCGATACAAATTTTAGGATTACTTGTTATAGTTCTGTGAAAAATACTGTTGGTATTTTGATAGGGATTGCATTAAATCTGTACATTGCTTGGGGTAATATAAACATTTTAACAATATTTATTCTTCCAATCCATGAACATAGAATGTCTTTCCATTTCTTTGTGTCATCAATTTCTTTCATCAATGTTTTATAGTTTTCAGAGTATAGATCCTTTACCTCTTTGGTTAGGTTTATTTCTGGGTATCTTATTGTTTTGGGTATAATTGTAGATGGAATTGTTTTCTTAATTTCTCTTTCTGCTGCTTTGTTTTTGGTGCATAGAAATGAAACATTTCTTTTTTTTTAAAAGATTTTATTTATTTATTTGACAGAGAGATCACAAGTAAGCAGAGAGGCAGGCAGAGAGAGAGGGGGAAGCAGGCTCCCTGCCCAGCAGAGAGCCCGATGTGGGGCTCAATCCCAGGACTTTGAGATCATGACCTGGGCCAAAAGCAGAGGCTTAACCCACTGAGCCACCCAGGCGCCCCGTTGGTTGTTATTTCTCTTCTTTCGTTAGTAATTTTGTTTGAGTTGTCTCTCTTTTTTAAATTTTTTTTAAAGGTTTTATTTATTTATTTATTTGACAGACAGAGATCACAAGTAGGCAGAGAAGCAGGCAGAGAGAGAGAGGAAGGGAAGCAGACTCCCCGCTGAGCAGAGAGCCCGATGTGGGGCTCGATCCCAGGACCCTGGGACCACGACCCGAGCCGAAGGCAGAGGCTTTAACCCACTGAGCCACCCAGGTGCCCTGTTGGTTGTTATTTCTCCTCTTTTATTAGTAATTTTGTTTGAGTCATCTCTCTTTTTTAAATGACTCTTGCTATAGGTTTATCAATTTTGTTGATCTTTTCAAAGAACCAGCTCCTGGTTTCATTGATCTATTCTGTTGTTTTCTTTTTAAATTTCTATATCATTTATTTCTGCTCTGATCTGTTTTTTCCATCATTTTGCTGGTTTGGGGTTTTGTTTGTTCTTTTTCTAGCTCTTTTAGGTATAGGGTTAGGTTGTTTATTGGAGATTTTTCTTGCTTCATGAGGTACGCCTGTGTTGCTATAAATTTCCCTCTTAGAACCACATTTGCTGCATCCCAAAGATTTTAGACTGTTGTGCTTGCATTTTCATTTGTTTTCATGTCATTTTTTATTTCTTCTTTGATTTCTATGTTGACCCATTCATTGTTTAGTAGCATGTTATTTAACCTCCATGTATTTTATGATCTTTCCAAGTTTTTTCCTGTGGTTGATTTCTAGTCATAGCATTTTGGTCAGAAAAAATGCATAGTATGACTTTGGGCTTTTTTTTTTCTTTCTTTTTTTTCTGTATTTGTTGAGACTTGTTTTGTGGTTTAATATGTGATCTGTTCTGGAGATTTTCCATGTGCACTTGAAAAGAATGTATATTCTGCTGTTTTAAGATAGAATGTTCTGAATATGTCTGTTAAATCCATGTGGTGCATTCAAAATCACTGTTTCCTTGATTTTCTGTTTGGATGATTGGTCCATCAATGAAAGTTATGTGTTAAAGTCCCCTATTACTATTGTATGACTATTGATTATTTCTTTTATGTTTGTTATTAACTGCTTTATACATTTTGATGCTCCCATGTTGGGTGCATAATTATTTATAATTTGTATATCTTCTTGTTGGATTGTTCCCTTTGTTATTATATAGTGTCCTTATTTGTCTTTTGTTAATCTTTGTTTTAAAGTCTATTTTTTCTTATATAAATATTGCTACCCTGGCTTTCTTTTGGTATCCATTTTCATGATAGATGTTTCTCCATCCCCTTAATTTTAATCTGTAGGTGTGTTTTGGTCTGAAACAAGCCTCTTATATTCAGTACATAGATGGTCTTTTTTTTTTTTTTTTTTTGAGTAGGCTCCATACCCAGCGTGGAGCCCCATGTGGACCTGGACTCAACGACCGTGAGATCAAGACCTGAGCTAAAATCAAGAGTTGGACACTCAACTGGATGAGACACCCAGGAACCCCAGGTCTTGTTTTATTTATCCACTCTGTCATCCTGTGTCTTTTGATTGGAGTGTTTAGTCCATTTACATTCAAAGTAATTATTTACAGATACGTATTTATTGGCATTTTGTTCCTTGTTTTGTGTGTTTTTTTTTTCTATAGATTTTCCATGATTCTTCTCTTGCTCTCTTTCATGGTTTGTTGGCTTTCTTTAGTGATATACTTGGATTCCTTTCCTTCATTTTTTGCATATCAATTACTGGTTTTTGATTTGTGTTTGCCATTAGGTTTGTATGTAATATCTTCTGCATATAGCAGTCTATATTATCTTGATGGTTGCTTAAACTCATTCTTTACTCCTCTTCCTCCCATGTTTTAGGTATGTCATGTCACATTTTATAACCTTCTGTTTTATGAATTCCTTGCCTGATTTTTACAGTAATATTTATTTTTATTGCTTTTGTGTTTTTTACTTTTTATACTCTCACTTGTTATTTTCCTTTCTACTCAGAGTCCCCTTTAATATTTGTTGAAGGGCTGCTTAGTGGTCACAAACTCCTTTAGTTTTTGTTTGTCTGAGAAACTCTTTATCTCTACTTCTATTCCGAATGATAGCATTGCTGGATAGAGTATTCTTGGCTGCAGATTTTTCCCATTCAGCACTTCGAATATATCATAACACTCCCTTCTAGCTTAGAAAGTTCCTGCTAAAAAATTCACTGATAAGCTTATGGGGATATCCCCTTTTCTTCTTAAAATATTTTATTTATTTATTCATGAGAAATGGAGAGAGGGAGGCAGAGGTAGTGAGAGAAGCAGACTCCCCACAGAGCAGGGAGCCCAATGTGGGACTCAATCCCAGGACTCTGAGATCAGGACCTGAGTGGAAGGCAGATGCTTAACTGACTAAGCCACCCAGGCGCCCCATGGGGATTTCCTTTTATGTAACTGTCTTCTCTTGCTGCTCTAAAAATTTTTTCTTTATTGCTCCTTTTTTTAAAAAAAGATTTTATTAGTTCATTTAAGAGAGAGTGAGAGAGAGGGCATGAGCAGGGAGAAGGAGCAGAAGCAGAGGGAGAAGCAGGCTCCTCACTGAGCAGGAAGCCTGATGTGGGACTTGATCCCAGGACCCTGAGATCACGACATGAGCCAAAGGCAGACGCTCAACCAGCTGAGCCACCCAGGTACCCTGTTGCTCCTTTTTGACCTTTTAATTACTATATGTCTTGGTGTGGACCTCCTTGGGGTGAATTTGGAGGGGAGTGGATCTCTATGCCTCGTGGATCTAGATATGTGCTTCTTTTCCCAGACTAGTGAAATTTTCAGCTATTATTTCTTCACATAAAATTTCTGCCCCTTTCTCTCTCTTCTTCTGCTGAGATCCTAGTAATGAAGATGTTATTACACTTGATGGAGTCACTGAGTTCCCTAAGACCATTCTCAATTTGCATAATTTTCTTTCCCCTCCTTTGTTCAGCTTGGTTATTTTCCATTGCTCTGTCTTCTGGGTCATTAAGTCACTTGTTCCTCTGCTTTACCTTGCTTGCTATTTATTCAATCAAGTGTATTTTTAATTTTAATTTCATTTATTGTGTACTTGATCTCTGATTGGTTCTTTTTTTTTTAATCTCTGTGTAAAGGGTCTTCCTAACGTCCTCTACTCTTTTCTCCATTCCAGTGAGTATCTTTACAAACATTACTTTAAGTTCTCTATCAGACATACGACTTGTACCTGTTTCACTTTGGTCTCTTGTTGTGGTTTGGTCCTGTTCTTTCCTTTAGGAGATGTTTCTTTATCTCCTCATTTTGTCCCACTTTCTGTGTGTTTCTGTATGTTAGGAAAGTCTACTAATTCTCTTGTTCTGAATGATAATAGCCTTAAAAAGAAGAGGTCCTGTAGTGCCCTGCAGTGTAGTGTCCTCTGCTCCCCAGGGCCTGGAGCTTCTGCTTGTGTTTCCTGTGTGTATTGTATGTGCTCTGCTATTGAGTCTTGGCCTCTTTTTCCTTCAGTCCAGTCATCTGCACAGGCTCTCTTTGCTTATTTTGGGTAGCAAGTTGTGCAGTGGTCTACTTGCTCAAGCTGAGGTCCTGCCATCCAAAGCTTCTTCAGATTGGCTTCTCTGTCCATTTGTCACTTCCTTAGGGGTCTTTGAGTATCGAGTATCGACTTTTTACTTTCTGAGCTTGAGTATTTCCCTGTCTATAGAAAGAAAGCAACATTGCCCATGTTAGAGCAATACTTTGAGGATTTAAAGAAAAAAGTCTGAAAATAACAACTTATATTGAGTGGCATTTAGTAGGCCCTCTAAATGCTAATTGCCTTTTCCAACTTGGCCTCCTTAATTCTGTCAATGTGATGCCACCTCTGACATAAACATCATAGTATAACTACCAGAGAGAGTACTTGGATATGGAACAGCAAGCAGGGATGAGCCCCCATTTCCATGATGTGAGAGCTTCAGTGTCACTTGTGTGTGTGGGAGGGGGCTATACATCATTGCACAGCTTTCTGTGAACTGAGTGGGGACAGGCAAGTTTGTGTTCACCCTTTTTCCCTGTCTTTCATGTGCTTTCCCTTCCTCTCACTTTTTTCTCTATTCCAACTGCTGTCTGATCCCTTGACTTTCCCTTCTAGTAGAACATCAGAGAAAGGTGTGGACTGTAGGCCCTCCAAACAGGAGCTGATAGAGAAGAACCAAGTATAATGTCCAGTGTGCTAGTCAATTTCCTGGAGCAAGAATGAAGATATCGGGTTCCCATCATTGGGAAACGTTAGGTAAGTCACTGCCCTTCCACCAGCCTCATCTATACTTTAGTAAAGTGATACCCAATTCCTCCCACTACACAGGAATATTGTTGAGTTTAAGTGTGATTTTATGTGGGAAAGCAATCTGTAGTCATAGGTGGGAGGGAAGGACCAGTGCCCCCTTTGAGTAATTATATTAATGGAGATGCCCTTCATATCACATAATCTGCATGGTATGCATTAATGTTACACAAATATCAGATGTTTAGGTCAGGATTTTGCCAAGTGTGGTTCATGGACCACTTCATCAAAATTGTCAGGGAGTGTTGGTGGAAACTGCAGATTCCTGGGCTCACCCTAGGTCTGCTGTATCCCAAACAGGGAGGTAGGTGGGAAGGGTTTAAATTTTGAATAATTTGGTTCAAATAGTTGGTTCTGGCTCATTCCAATTTGTAAAGAACTCTGGATTTACAACAAAATGTTCTTAAAATTTTGAATCTTTGGCATCTAATTTCTTTGTCAAATATCTTTGTCTGCTCCTGTGTGTCAAATAGGTAGTAATTCCTTCATTTAGGTCATACATTTTTAGTGATTTATATGTGAGGCCTTAAACTAGGTATTGGGAATATAGCACAGAGAACAAGATAGGCAGAGTCCCTGGAGCTTTCATTCAGATTCGGGAAAACTGGCAATAAGCTGTTAGATCATAAGTGGGTCAGTTCCATATGGGCTTTAGGAAGGTAAACACATACACAAAAGAGAAAATGATGGGCCAGGGATTACTTAGATTGGGCTGTCCATAAAGTTCTTTCTCAGGAAGTGGCATTTGAGGTGAGTCTTGAAGGACAAGAGGCAACTAGGCCTAGGCTGGCCTCTTGATTTGTGATGTGTGTGGCCAATCATTTGTTCCAGGAGCTGATGATGAGCTTGAGTGGCTGGAGCCTGGCAGATAGAGTACAGATGGTAGGAAATGAGGTCGGAAGGGCAGATGGAAGCCAATCCAAGGAGAAGTAAAATATTCACACTCGCACACTTTGTAAGTGGCAGAACTAGGGTTTGGCCCTAGTCTGTCTCCAGAGGCTGCATTCCTAACCAGTGTACTTAAGAAGAATTAAAAAAAACACGTGTTGGGGGTGCCTGGGTGGCTCAGGTGGTTAAGTATCTGTCTGCCTTCAGCTCAGGTCATAATCTCGGGGTCCTGGGATTGAGCCCCGTGTCGGGCTCCCTACTCAGTGGGGAGTCTGCTTCTCCCTCTCCTCCTCCACCCCCCCAACTCCAATCATGCTGTCTCTCTCAAATGAATAAATAAAATCTAAACAACATCAAGAGCAACAACAAAAACAGGTATTGAACTATGTCAGCTCATACTGGGTGATGTTAGGCTGGAGCTATATGTTTTTTTTAAAGTTTATTTATTTTTTTAAGTAATCTCAGCACCCACTCAAAACCATGACCCCAGGATCAAGAGTCACATGCTCTACTGACTGAGGAAGCCTGGTGCCCCCAGGGCCATGTCTTTGGGTGAAAGCTATGCTTCAGTGTGCATTTTTTTAAATACATAGAGGGTATTTAAGAAAAACGAGAAGGTAATAATTATAAAAAACAAAAAAAATGATTATCATAGTTACTATGCATTGGACAACTTGTCTATTAAAATAATACCTTGGGCTTCCACAATGAATTCTTTTTATAAATTCAGAGTGCTCTTCAAGATGAGAATGACATTATTTTGTGTCTGAGGCCTCGGTTGTTGGGTGGCAGGTATGATCTGATCCCTTTTGACAGGTGAGGCAAGCAGAGCTGTCTTAACTTACCCAAGGTCACCTAGAATTAGTGGGTTAGGTCTGGTGCAGGTCAGATATATCTCCTGCTTATACTCAGTTTTCTTTCCATCAGATATGGTACTCTATGAAGTGCACCGCTTTTCAAGAGCTCAGAGGATATGTGCTTCTCTGAGGTTATTCTGAAGGTTATATAAGGGGACACTAAATACTTTCAAATGAAAGGAAATGAGGTGTTGATTTTCCTCTTTCTTAAACTCAGTAGGGAGATTAGAAGAAAAAATTTCTGGAATCATACAGCATGTACTCTTTTACATTTGGCTCCTTCAAATCAACATAATAGGGGTGTATGTGTGTGTATGTGTGTGTGTGTGTTTGAGTATGTGATTTACATTATCATTGTAGTTGCAGATCATTCTCATTGGTGTATAGTATTACATTGTAGATATTTTAATCTATATATCTGTTATGGGGATTGGGTGTTTTCTAGTTTTTTTACTTAATGTTGCTATGGATGTCCATACTTGTACCTACCTTTTAGATGGATACTTACTTTCCTTTCTCTTGGGCACATACCTAAGACAGGCATTTCTGAGTCATAGTATGTGTGTGTGTATGCTGAGCTTAGTAGATACTACCAAACACTTTTTCAAAGTGGTTGTTTCAGGCTGTATTTCCAATCTCAGCAACACTTGGTATCTTTCATCTTTTTCATTTTTGTTGTTTAGGTAAGCTTGTGGTAGTATCTCATTGTGGTTTTAATTTTAATTCTCTGAAGTCTTCAGTGGCATTTATTTTTTTTAATTTTATTTTTTTAAAGACCTTATTTATTTATTTGACAGAGAGAGAGATCACAAGGGGGCAGAAAGGCAGACAGAGGGGGAGGGGGAAGCAGGCTCCCCACTGAGCAGGGAGCTCGATCCCAGGACCCTGAGATCATAACCTGAGCTGAAGGCAGAGGTTTAACCTTCAGTGGCTTTTATTTTTATTTATTTATGTGTTTAAATTTTTAATTTTTAATTAACATATATTATTAGCCCTAGGGGTACAGGTCTGTGAATGGCCAGGTTTACACACTTCACAACACTCACCATAGCACATACCTTCCTCAATGTCCATAACCCTACCTCCCTCTCCCTACCCCCCCTCCTCCTGGCAACCCTCAGTTTGTTTTGTGAGATTAAGAGTCTGTTATAGTTTGTCTTCCTCCTGATCCATCTTGTTTCATTTATTCTTTTCCTACTCCCCAAACCCCCCCACATTGCCTCTCAACTTCCTCAAAACAGGGAGATCATATGATAATTGTCTTTCTCTGATTGACTTATTTCACTAAGCATAATACCCTCTAGTTCCATCCATGTCATTGCAAATGGCAAGATTTCATTTCTTTTGATGGCTGCATAGTATTCCATTGTATATATATAGCACATCTTCTTTATCCATTCATCTGTGGATGGACATCTAGGTTCTTTCCATACTTTGGCTATTGTGGACATTGCTACTATAAACATTCGGGTGCACGTGCCTCTTCAGATCCCTACATTTGTATCTTCTGGGTAAATACCCAGCAGTGCGATTGCTGGGTCATAGGGTAGCTCTATTTTCAACTTTTTGAGGAACCTTCATGCTGTTTTCCAGGGTGGTTGCACCAGCTTGCATTCCCGCCAACAGTGTAGAAGGGTTCCCCTTTCTCCGCATCCTCGCCAGCATCTGTCGTTTCCTGACTTGTTAATTTTAGCCATTCTGACTGGTGTGAGGTGATATCTCATTGTGGTTTTGATTTGTATTTCCCTGATGCCGAGTGATGTGGAGCACTTTTTCATGTGTCTGTTGGCCATCTGGATGTCTTCTTTGTAGAAATATCTGTTCATGTCCTCTGCCCATTTCTTGATTGGATTATTTGTTCTTTGGGTGTTGAGTTTGAGAAGTTCTTTATAGATTTTGCATACTAGCCCTTTATCTGATGTGTTGTGTGCAAATATCTTCTCCCATTCTGTCAGTTGTCTTTTGGTTTTGTTGACTGTTTCCTTTGCTGTGCAAAAGCTTTTGATCTTGATGAAGTCCCAATAGTTCATTTTTGCCCTTGCTTCCCTTGCCTTTGGTGACGTTCCTAGGAAGAAGTTGCTGTGGCTGAGGTCAAAGAGGTTGCTGCCCGTGTTCTCCTCAAGGATTTTGATGGGCTCCTTTCTCATATTGAGGTTCATCATCCATTTTGAGTCTATTTTCATGTGTGGTATAAGGAAATGGTCCAGTTTTGTTTTTCTGTGTGTGGCTGTCCAATTTTCCCAACACCATTTGTTGAAGAGACCGTCTTTTTTCCATTGGACATTCTTCCCTACTTTGTCGAAGATTAGTTGACCATAGAGTTGAGCATTTATTTCTGGGCTTTCTATTCTGTTCCATTGATCTATGTGTCTGTTTTTGTGCCAGTACCGTACTGTCTGGATGATGACAGCTTTGTAATAGAGCTTGAAGTCTGGAATTGTGATGCCACCAACTTTGGCTTTCTTTTTCAACATTCCTCTGGCTATTCGATGTCTTTTCTGATTCCATATAAATTTTAGGATTATTTGTTCCATTTCTTTGAAAAAGAAAATGGGATTTTGATAGGGGTTGCATTAAACGTGTAGATTGCATAGACATTTTCACAATATTTGTTCTTCCAGTCCATGAGCATGGAGCATTTTTCCATTTCTTTGTGTCTTCCTCAATTTCTTTCATGAGTATTCTATAGTCTTCTGAGTACAGATACTTTGCCTGTTTGGTTAGGTTTATTCCTAGGTATCTTATGGTTTTGGGTGCAATTGTAAATGGGATTGGCTCCTTCATTTCTCTTTCTTCTGTCTTGTTGTTGGTGTATAGAAATGCAACTGATTTCTGTGCATTGATTTTATATCCTGACACTTTACTGAATTCCTGTACAAGTTCTAGCAGATTTGGAGCAGAGTCTTTTGGGTTTTCCACACAAAGGATCATATCATCTGCAAAGAGTGATAGTTTGACTTCTTCTTTGCTGATTTGGATGCCTTTAATTTCTTTTTATTGTCTGACTGCTGAGGCTAGGATTTTTAGTACTATGTTGAATAGCAGTGGTGATAATGGACATCCCTGCCGTGTTCTTGACCTTAGCGGTAAAGCTCTCAGTTTTTCTCCATTGAAAATGATATTCACGGTGGGTTTTTCATAGATGGCTTTGATGATATTGACGTATGTACCCTCTATCCCTACACGTTGAAGAGTTTTGATCAAGAAAGGATGCTGTATTTGTCAAATGCTTTTCATCATCTATTGAGAGTATCATATGGTTCTTGTTCTTTCTTTTATTAATGTATCACAATGATTGATTTGCAGATGTTGAACCAACCTGGCAGCCCTGGAATAAATCCCACTTGGTCGTGGTGAATAATCCTTTTAATGTACTGTTGGATTCTATTGGCTAGTATTTTGGTGAGAATTTTTGCATCTGTGTTCATCAAGGATATTGGTCTGTAATTCTCTCTTTGACGGGATCTTTGTCTAGTTTTGGGATCAAGGTAATGCAGGCCTCAAAAAATGAGTTTGGAAGTTTTCCTTCCATTTCAATTTTTTGGAACAGTTTCAGGAGAATAGGAATTAATTCTTCTTTAAATGCTTGGTAGAATTCTCCTGGGAAGCCGTCTGGCCCTGGGCCCTTGTTTGTTGGGAGATTTTTGATGACTGCTTCAATCTTCTTACTGGTTATAGGTCTGTTCAGGTTTTCTGTTTCTTCCTGGTTCAGTTGTGGTAGTGTATATGTCTCTAGGAATGCATCCATTTCTTTCAGATTGTCAAATTGGCTGGCGTATAGTTGCTCATAATATGTTCTTATAATTGTTTGTATTTCTTTGGTGTTGGTTGTGATCTCTCCTCTTTCATTCATGATTTTATTTATTTGGGTCCTTTCTCTTTTCTTTTTGATAAGTCTGGCCAGGGGTTTATCAATCTTATTAATTCTTTCAAAGAACCAGTTCCTAGTTTTGTTGATTTGTTCTATTGATTTTTGGTTTCTGTTTCATTGATTTCTGCTCTGATCTTTATTTCTGTTCTCCTGCTGGGTTTAGGCTTTCTTTGTTGTTCTTTCTCGAGCTCCTTTAGGTGTAGGGTTAGGTTGTGTATTTGATACCTTTCTTGTTTCTTGAGAAAGGCTTGTATCACTATATATTTTCCTCTCAGGACTGCCTTTGCTGTGTCCCACAGATTTTGAACCGTTGTGTTTTCATTATCATTTGTTTCCATCAATTTTTTCAATTCTTCTTTAATTTCCTGGTTGACCCATTCATTCTTTTTTTTTTAATTTTTAAATTTTTTATTTCTTTTCAGCGTAACAGTATTCATTGTTTTTGCACCACACCCAGTGCTCCATGCAATCCGTGCCCTCTCTAATACCCACCACCTGGTTCCCCCAACCTCCCACCTCCCACCCCGCCCCTTCAAAACCCTCAGATTGTTTTTCAGAGTCCATAGTCTCTCATGGTTCACCTCCCCTTCCAATTTCCCTCAACTCCATTCATTCTTTAGAAGGATGCTCTTTAGTCTCCATGTATTTGGGTTCTTTCCAACTTTCCTCTTGTGATTGGGTTCTAGCTTCAGAGCATTGTGGTCTGAAAATATGCAGGGAACGATCCCAATCTTTTGGTACCGGTTGAGACCTGATTTGTGACTCAGGATGTGATCTATTCTGGAGAATGTTCCATGTGCACTAGAGAAGAATGTGTATTCTGTTGCTTTGGGATGGAATGTTCTGAATATATCTGTGATGTCCATCTGGTCCAGTGTATCATTTAAGGCCTTTATTTCCTCGTGGATCTTTTGCTTGGATGATCTGTCCATTTCAGTGAGGGGGTGTTAAAGTCCCTTATTATTGTATTATTGTCGATGTCTTTCTTTGATTTTTTTATTAATTGGTTTATATAGTTGGCTGATCCCATGTTAGGGGCATAGATATTTAAAATTGTTAGATCTTCTTGTTGGACAGATCCTTTGAGTATGATATAGTGTCCTTCCTCATCTCTTATTATAGTCTTTGGCTTAAAATCTAATTTATCTGATATAAGGATTGCCACCCCAGCTTTCTTCTGATGTCCGTTAGCATGGTAATTGTTTTCCATCCCCTCACTTTAATTCTGGGGGTGTCTTTGAGTCTAAAATGAGTTTCGTGTAGACAGCATATTGATAGGGTTTATTTTTTTTATCCATTCTGATACACTGTGTCTTTTGATTGGGGCATTTAGCCCATTTACATTCAGGGTAACTACTGAGAGATATGAATTTAGTGCCATTGTATTGCCTGTAAGGTGACTGTTACTGTATATTGTCTCTGTCCCTTTCTGGTCTACTACTTTTAGGGTCTCTCTTTGCTTAGAGGACCCCTTTCAATAATTCCTGTAAAGCTGGTTTGGTGTTTACAGATTCTTTCAGCTTTTGTTTGTCCTGGAAGCTTTTTATCTCTCCTTCTATTTTCAATGATAGCCTAGCTGGATATAGTATTCTTGGCTGCATGTTTTTCTCGTTCAGTGCTCTGAATATATCATGCCAGTTCTTTCTGGCCTGTCAGGTCTCTGTGGGTAAGTCTGCTGCCAATCTAATATTTTTACCATTGGACGTTACAGACTTCTTGTCCCGGACTGATTTCAGGATTTTCTCTTTGTCACTAAGACTTGTAAGTTTTACTATTAGGACCTAGTCTTACTGATTTTGAGTAAATCTGTGCCTCCTGGATTTTGATGCTTGTTCCCTTTGCCATATTAGGGAAATTCTCTATAATAATTCACTCCAATATACCTTCTGCTCCCCTCTCTCTTTCTTCTTCTTCTGGAATCCCAATTATTCTAATATTGTTTTGTCTAATGGTATCACTTATTTCTCGAATTCTCCTCTTATGGTCCAGTAGTTGTTTGTCTCTCTTTTGCTCAGCTTCTTTATTCTCCATCATTTGGTGTTCTATATCACTAATTCTTCTTCTGCCTCATTTATCCTAGCAGCAAGAGCCTCCATTTTTTATTGCACCTCATTAATAGCTTTTATCATTTCAGCTTGGTTAGATTTTAGCTCTTTTATTTCTCCAGAAAGGGCTTTTATTTCTCCAGACAGGGTTTCTCTAATATCTTCCATGCCTTTTTCGAGCCCAGCTAGCACTTTTAGAATCGTCATTCTGAACTCTAGATCTGATGTATTACCAATGTCCATATTGATTAGGTCCCTGGCCTTCAGTACTGCCTCTTGTTCTTTTTTTTTTTTTTTTTTGTGGTGAGTTTTTCAGCCTTGTCATTTTATCCAGATAAGAATATATGAAGGAGAGAATAAAGTACTAAAAGGATGGCAAAGACCCAGAAAAATGTGCGTTAACCAAATCAGAAGAGACCCCAAATCATAGGGGGATTTATTGATTGAGTTCATCTTTTAAAGCATTGTGGTCTGAAAATATGCCTAGTATAATCTCAGTTTTTGAGTAGCTGTGAAGAAGTGATTTGTGACCCAGTATCTGATATGTTTTGGAGACTGCTCCATGTACACTCAAAAAGAATGTGTATTTTGTTGCTTTAGAATGAAATGCTCTCAATATAACTGTGACGTCTATCTAGACCAGTGTGTCATTCAAAGCCATTGTTTCTTTCTTTATCTTCTTCTTAGATCATCTGTCTATAGCTGTGAATGTGGTGTTAATATTCCATACTATTATTGTATTATTATCAATGAGTTTCCTTAAGTCTGTTATTGATTCATATATTTGTCTGTTCCCAAGTTGGGGGCATAAATATTAAAGTTGTTAGATCTTGTTGTTGGATAGACCCTTTTATTATGATATAGTGTCCTTCTTCATCTCTTATTACAGTCTTTAGTGTAAAATCTAGTTTATCTTTCATAAGGATGCTACTCCAGCTTTCTTTTGATGTCCATTAGCATGATATGTGGTTCTCTACCTCCTCACTTTCAATCTGGAGGTGTCTTTGGCTCCAATCTGAGTCTCTGTAGACAGTATATGGGTGGGTCTTGTTTTTTTATTCAATCTGATACCCTGTGTCTTTTGATTGGAGCATTTAGTCCATTGACATTCCCTGTAATTATTGAAAGATGAATTTAGTGCCATTGTATTACCTGTAAAATTACTGTTTCTGTAGATTGTCTCTGTTCCTTTCTGGTCTTTATTACTTTTGGGCTCTCTCTGTGTTCAAAGGATCCCCTTTAATATTTCTTCCAGGGATGGATTAGTGCTCATGAATTCCTTTAGTCTTTGTCCTGGAAACTGTCTCCTTCTGTTCTGAATAACAGCCTTGCTGGATAAAGTATTCTTGGCTGCATATTTTTCCCATTTAGCACATTGAATATATCATGCCAGTCCTTTCTGGCTTGCTAGGTCTCTGTGGACAGGTCTGCTGCCAACCTTATGTTTCTACCCTTGTAGGTTAAGGACCTCTTGTCCTGAGCTACCTTCAGGATTTTCTCATTGTCTCTGAAATTTTCAAGCTTCACTCTTATATGTCAAAGTGTTGACCTATTTTTATTGATTTCGAGGGGTATTCTCTGTGCCTCCTGGACTTGAATGCCTGTTTCCTTCTCCATATTAGGAAAGTTCTCAGCTATAATTTGTTCAAATAAACTTTCTGATCATCTCTCACTCTTTATCTTCTGGGACCCCTATTATCTGTATATTATTTCACTTTATGGTATCGCTGATTTCTTGCAGTCACCCCACGTGATCCAGTAGTTGTTTTTCTCCGTTATTCTCAGCTTCCTTATTTGCCATCATTTGTCTTTTAGATCACTGACTCATTCTTCTGCCTCATGTATCCTCACTGTTAGAGCCTCCATTTTTGACTGTATCTTAGTAATAGCATTTTCAATTTCAGCCTGATTAGATATTAGTTCTTTTATTTCTATAGTAAGGGATTTTCTAGTGTCTTCTATGCTTTTTTTTTCCTAGCTCAGCTAGTATCTTTATAATCATTGTTTTGAATTTTTGAATTCTAGTTCTAACATCTTACTTATATCCATATTAATTAAATCCCTGGCAGTGAATACTTCCTCCTTTCTTTTGGGGTGAGTTTCTCTATCTTATTATTATGTCCAGAAAATAATAGAAGAAAGAGAGAGAAAAGACAAAAATAACAAGGCCAGAAGAAAAGAAACAAAACTAACTAGAAGAAAACAGAAACAAAACAAGATAAGAAAAAAATCAAGCAAGAAGTAAAACTGAACAAAACAATAAACCAGATCTTGGGTGTATTTTGGTCAGTTATTAAAAGAAACTAGATCCCAAAATAGGAAAGAAAGTAAAACTTATAAATATATACAAAAATAAAATAAAAGACAATGAAAGGAAACCAAAAATAAAAGAATATATATATGTGTGTAGATATATATATATAATGTATACATAAAAATAAACATTAAAAAAGAGTAAGAGATAGAATTGAGAAAGTAAGTACATAGTTGGAAAAAAATAAAACTGAAAGACTAAAGAACAATAATAAAACCTGTGGGAATTTGTAATACCTGACTAGGTAAGTTTTAATAAACATATGCCTCCCTGGGTGAGACTAGTTGAAAAGCAAAGAATGAGTGCCCATAAAACTTGGCCTTTTTAAGGGTTTCTGGACTGAAAACAGCTAGATTGTTGTTGTGGCTCAATGTACCCATCCAGGGAGTAAATCCTTAGGAGAAAGATTTATCTTTGGTGGTCACGTACTCCCTGCCTGCATGTGCATCAAGAGCACAGCTCATTCTAATCACACGATGCTTCCCTATATTGCTGTCCTGATTATTAAACCTTTGCACTCCTTTTTGTTTCTCTTATTCCTCTGATATATTGATAATATTCCTAATAAAAGTGGAGGCAGTGCTTGGCTTGGGGCCTTCTGCCACTAGAGCATCTGGTCCCCCTGCCCTCTCCTTTCTTCTACTTAGGTGTCTGGAGTGATCTTTTCATTTACTGCCTCAGGATTTGCTGGCCAAACCTAACAAAAACCATGTCTGCTATATACCTTTTTCCCCAAGGGCTGAAATTTTGCAGTTCTCTGTGATCGGTAAACTCGGTACTAGCTGGTTGTTCCTGCTGGTCTTCTGGGAGGTGCCTGTGTGCTGATTTTTGATGCCCTTGCTCTGGTGGAATTGCATCCCCCTTGCCAGAGGGCCAGGTTCAGTGCAAGAGGCTCCAGGTTGCAATATGTAGTGCTGTTTTGCTCCCTGATGGCTTTTGGCACAGAAGTGCAGGATGAACATGGTGAGGCCTTGATCTCTAGCCCTGGAGCCGAAAGTTTGTGCTCCCCACTCTTCAGTGAGCCCTCACAGAAAAGCAGTCAGTTATCTTGTCTCTCTGGTTTCTGTCCAAACTATTTTTTCCCCAGCTTGTGACTGAGAATTTTTATCTCAGGCACACGACTGAGTTTCAAGTCTCCAAACTTTACAACTCCCGTGGCATGGACCTGCACTATTCCTCCCGGGTGAATGTGCTTCTGCATTTTACCGGGCCCCTGCCCTGAGAGCAGTCATGCAACCATGCACTGGTTCTCAGTTTATGACAACACCAAGCAGAAAGCTGGTGCCTAGACTCACTGTTTACAGCTGGCTTCCCCACTCTGATGCCTGGCATCACTGCCACCCTCCGCTCCCCCTCCCCCTGTTCTTATGACCCCAGGGATCCTGAAACCTCCCTTTTCCACCTGGTTTTCTGCCCTGTTTCATCACCTGAGAACCTTTAAGCCAGAGACATCCCCCACTGTAGCAGACCTAAAAGTTCTGATTTTATGTTCCACTGCTTATAATACTTTATAGTAGCCTCCTTAAGAAGGTTCCCTCCTCTTGTAGTATCCTCTCACATCCCACCCCAGATTCATGTCTCCACACCTCCTACCTTGCAAAAAGTGGTCACTTTTCTATTTGTAGAATTGTAGCATTTCTTTTCTTAGATCTTTGATTGATTTTGTAGGTCTTCAAAATGATTTGATAACTATATAGCACAATTCCTGGGACCAGATGAACTTAGGGACCCCTACTCCTCTGCCATCTTTACTCTCTAAATGCACCTTGCTTTTTTCGCTTAATGATGTATCTTGGATACCATGCTATATCCCTACAGAGAAGGAGTCTTCATTGCTTTATTTAAATAATTATTAAGTTAAAACACACATAAATTTACCATCTTAACCATTTTTATTTTTCTAAAGATTTTATTTATTTATTTTATAGACAAAGATCACAAGTAGGTGAAGAGGCAGGCAGAGAGAGAGAGAGAGAGAGAAGGGAGGGGAAGCAGGCTCCCCACTGAGCATAGAGCCCAATGTGGGGTTCAATCCCAGAACCCTGGGATCATGACCTGAGCCGAAGGCAGAGGCTTTAACCCACTGAGCCACCCAGGCACCCCATCTTAACAATTTTTAAGTTTATAGTAGTGTTAACTATATGCATATTGTTGTGCAACAACAACAATTATAGAACTTCCTCATCTTACAAAACTGGAAACTCTGTTTCCATTGAACAATGCTTTCTCCTTCCTCCAAGACCCTTCCAACCACCATTCTACTTTGTGTTTCTATGAATTTGACTACTTTAGACACTTGTATCTGTGGTATCATGTTGTATTTTTATCTTTTTGTGACTGGCTTATTTCACTTAGCATAATGTCTTTTTAAAGATTTTATTTTATTTATTTGACAGAGAGAGAGATCACAAGTAGGCAGAGAGACAGACAGAGAGAGAGATGAGGAGAAGCAGGCTCCCTGCTGAGCAGAGAGCCTGATGTGGGACTCAATCCCAGGCCCCTGGGATCATGACCCGAGCCAAAGGCAGAGGCCCAACCCACTGAGCCACCCAGGCGCCCCCACTTAGCATAATGTCTTTAAGGTTCATCAATGTAGTAGCATATGACAGGATTTCCTTCTTTTTTAAGGGTGAATAATATTCTATTTTATGGATATATCACATTTTGTTTATCTATTCATTGGTAGATGGACAGTTTGTTGCTACCTCATCGTTATTGTGAATATTGTTTTGGTGAAAAATAGTACAAATACCTCTTCAAGATCTCGTTTTCAGTTCTTTTGTATCTATACCCCGAAGTAGAATTGCTGGATCGTATATTAATTGTATGGATTTTTGAAAAGATTTCATTTATTTATTTGACAGAGTGAGAGAACACAAGCAGGGGGAGCAGCAGAGGGAGAGGGAGAAGCAGGATCCCCGCTGAGCAGGGAGCCTGATGTGGGGCTTAATCCCAGGACCCCGGGATCATGACCTGAGCCAAAGGTAGATGCTCAAGCGACTAAGCCACCAAGGTGCCCCTAATTGTATGTTTTAATTTTTGAGGAACCTCCATACTGCTTATGATAGGGGCTATAAACCATTTTACATTCACACCAACAGTGCACAGGGTTCTAATTTCTTTACATCTGTATCAATACTTGTTATTTGCTGTTTTTTTTAATAGTGGTCATCCTAATGAGTGTGAAGTGATATCTTATTGTGGCTTTGATTTGCATTACCCTGATGATCAGTGATGTTGAACATCTTTTTATAGACTTCTTGACCATTTGTATATCTTCTTTGAAGAAATGTCTACTCAGGTCCTTTGGCCATTTTCTAAATCTAGTTATTTGTTTTGTGTTGTTGACTTGTAGGAGCTCTGTATGTTCTGGATATTAACTCATTATCAGATACATGATTTGAAAATATTTTCTCGGGGCACCTGGGTGGCTCAGTGGGTTAGGCCACTGCCTTCGGCTTGGGTCATGATCTCAGGGTCCTGGGATCGAGCCCCACATCGGGCTCTCTGCTCAGCGGGGAACCTGCTTCCCCCTGCCTCTCTGCCTACTTGTGATCTCTCTCTCTCTGTCAAATAAATAAATAAAATCTTAAAAAAAAAAGAAAATATTTTCTCTCACTCAGTATGTTACCTTTCCAGTTTGTTATTTCCTTTTGCTGCACAGAAGGTTTTAAAAATTTTTAAGATTTCATTTTTAATTAATCTCTATACCCATTGTGGGGCTTAAACCTACAACCTCAAGATCAAGAGTATGCTCCACCAATTGAGCCAGCCAGGTGTCCCAGAAGTTTTTAAATTCGATGTAGTCTCATTTGTCTATTTTTGTTTGTTTCCTGTGCTTTCAGTGTCATGAAGAAATCATTGCCAAGTCCATTGTCATGAAGGTATTCCCCTATATTTTATTCTAGGAGTTTTATCATTTGAGGTTTTTAATACATTTTGAGTTAATTTTTCTATATGGTATAAGGTAAGGGTCCAGCATCATTTTTTTTGCATGTGTATAGCCAGTTTTCCCAGTATCCTTTGTTGAATTGACTATATCTTTTCTTCATTGTGTCACCTTGACAACCTTGTCAAGGATCATTTAACCATATATGCAAGGGTTTACTTCTGGGCTCTCTAGTCTGTTTGGTCTATATGCCTGTATTTATGCTAGTGCCTTACTGTTTTGGGAACTATAACTTTGTAATATGTTTTAAAATCAGGAAGTGTGAAGCCTTCAACTTTGTTTCTCTTTCTCAAGATAGACTTTCCCAAGTTTTCCTATTAGCAGGTCCTTTGAAGCTCCAAATGAATGTTAGGATTATTTTTCTATTTCTGCAAAAGATGGCATTGAGATTTTGATAGTGACTGCACTGATTCTGTAGATCACTTTGGGAAGTATGGATATTTTAATAATTTTAAGTTTTCCTGTCCATGAACCTGAGATGTCTTTCCATTAGTTTGTATCTTTAGTTTTCATCCTTGTCTTGTAGTTTTCATCGTATAAGTCTTTCACTTCCTTGGTTAAGTTTATTCCTGAGTATTTTATTATTTTTTGATACCACTAAAAGTAGAGTTGTTTTCTTAATTTCTTCTTCTGATTGTTTATTGTTAGTATATAAAAATTCAAGTGACTTTTGAAAGTTGATTTTATATCCTGTAACTTACTGAATTTGTTTATTCTAACAGGTTTTTTTGGTGAAATCTTTAGGATTTTCTACATGTAAGATTATGTCATCTGTGAGCAGAGATAATTTTATTTTTCCTTTCCAATTGGGATGGCTTTTTTTTCTCTTTCTTTCTTTCTTTCACCTAATTATTTTGGCTAGGACTTCTAATACGATGTTGAATAGAGTAGTAATAGTTGGCATTCATGCCTTTTCCTGATAATTGAAGGAAAGGCTTTCAGTTTTTCAAGGCTGAGTTCAATGTTAGCTATATGCTTTCTTTATACAGCCTTTATTATGTTGAGGTGATTTCTTTCTATTCCTAGTTTGTTGAAAGTTTATCATGAAAGAGTTTGGATTTTCTCATGTTTCTTGTGCATCAGTTGAGATGATCACATGAGAATTTTTCCCTTTATTCTGTTAATGTGTGATATATTACATTGACTGATTATAATATGTTGAAACGTCTTTGTGTTTCAGAAATAAATCCCAGTTGGTCACGTTATATATATATATATTTTCCCCCCTCTCTGGTGTATATTCTTTTTAATGTGCTATTGAATTTCATTTGTTAGTATTTTGTTGAGCATTTTTACATCAATATTCATCAGAGATATTGTTCTGTAGTTTTCTTATATCTCTGTCTTGTTTTGGTGTCAGAGTTATGCTGGACTCATACAATGAGTTTGGGAATATTCTCTCCTCTTCAAATTTTTGGAAAAGTTTGAGGAGGATTGGTGCTATTTTTTCTTTAAATATTTGGCAGAATTATTCTGCAAAGCCTTTTGGGCCTCTTTTTTTTTAAGATTTATTAATTTATTTGACAGAGAGAGAGAGAGCGTGAGCGAGCACATGCACAAGCAGGGGGAGCAGCAGGCAGAGGGAGAAGCAGGCGTCCTGCTGAACAGAGAGGTGGATGTGGGACTCAGTCCCAGGACCTGAGATCATGACCCGAGCCAAAGGCAGACTCTTTTTTTTTTTTTTAAGATTTTATTTATTTATTTGACAGAGAGAGAGAGATCATAAGTAGGCAGAGAGGCAAGCAGAGAGGGGGAAGCAGGCTCCCTGCTGAGCAGAGAGCCCGATGCGGGCCTCTATCCCAGGACCCTGGGATCATGATCTGAGCCAAAGGCAGAGGCTTAACCCACTGAGCCACCCAGACACCCTAAAGGCAGACTCTTAACTGACAGAGTTACCCAGGTGCCCCAGTTGGGAGTTTTTTGATTATGGATTCAAGCCCCTTACTGTTATAGATCTGTTTAGATTTTTTCATTTCTTCTTGATTCAGTCTTGGTAGTTTGTATGTTTGTAGGAATTTACCCATTTCTTCTAGGTTATCCAGTTTGTTGTTGTATGATTATTCATAGAAGTCTCTGTGATCAGGGTGCCTGTGTGTCTCAGTCAGTTAAGCATCCGACTCTTGATTTTAGCTCAAGTCATGAGCATCAGGCTCCTACTTGAGATTTTGTCTCTCCCTCTGCCCCTCCACCCTTGCTCATACTCTCTCTCCCCCCCCCAAAAAAAAATCTCTTGTGATCCTTTTTATTTCTGTGGCATAAGTCTCTCATATCTGATTTTTGAGTCTTCTCTATTTTTTTTCTTAATTTAGCTAAGGGTTTGTCACCTTTGCTGATTTTTTCAAAACATCAACTCTTAGTTTCATTGATTTTTAATACTGTTTTTCTATTTTCTATTCCAATGATCTCTGCTCTAATCTTTCTTTCTTTCCTCTTGTTAACTTGGGGTTTAGTTTGTTCCTTTTTTTCTATTTCCTGGAGGTGTAAAGGTAAGTTGTTGATTAGAGACCTTTTTTGAATTAGACCTTATTCCCATAAGCCTTCTTAGTATTGCTTTTGTTTCATTCCATTAATTTTTGATGTATTTTGTTTTCATTTTCATTTGTCTCAAGATATCTTCTAATTTCCTTTGTGATTTCTTCTTTGGCATATTGGCTGTTCAGGAGTGTACTGTTTAATTTCCACGTAATGGGAATTTTCCAGTTTTCCTTTTGCTGTTGATTTCTGGTTTCATTCCATTGTGATCAGAAAAGGTATTTGGTATGATTTCAACCTTCTTAAACTAGTTAAAAATTTGTTTTGTGGCCTACTATATAATCTGTCTTGGAAGATGTTTTCATATGTGCTTGAGAAGAATGTGTATTCTGCTGTTGTTGGTTGGAGTATTTCTTATATGTCTTTTAGGTGCAATTAATCTACAGTGTTCAAATCCTCTTTCCTTATTGATCTTCTATGTGGTTTTCCTATCCATTATTGAAAGTGGTCTATTAAAATCTCTTATTATTATTGGGCTTCTGTGTATTTCTTCCTCTAATTTTACCAACACTTGCTTCATATATTTGAGTGCTGTGGTGTTTGGTACAAATATTTATACTTGTTATAACATCCTGTCGAATTGACCTTTTTATCTTTATATAATATCCTTCTTTATCACCTGTGACAATTTTGATTTAAGGTCTATTTTTTCTTATGTAACTGTGGTTGAGGTTATACCTACTCCCTTTTGGTTATAATTAGCACAGAATATCTTTTTATATTCTATATCTTTTTATATCTATATCTATATCTTTTTATATTTATATCTAATTATAACCTACTCCCTTTTGGTTATAATTAGCACAGAATATCCATCCTTTCACTTTCTGCCTGTGTGTATCATTATATCTAAAGACAACATACAGTTGGGTCTTATTTTTTTATCTGTTCAGGTGCTCTATGTCTTTTGGGGAGTTTAGTCCATTTACATTTAATGTAATCACTGGGGCACCTGGCTGGCTCTGTTGGTAGAGAGCGTGACTCTTGAGCTCAGGGTTGTAAGTTTCAGCCCCACATTGGGTATAGAGATTATTTAAAATAAAATCTAAAAAAAAATCACGGATAGGAAAGGACTTACTATTGCCATTTTGTTAATTGTTTTCTGTGTGTGTCAACATTTATTCTGTTCCTCTTTTCCTCTCTTCTAGGCTTTCTTGGTGTTTTATTGATTTTTTTATTGTGATAGGCTTTCTATTGTTCTTTTGTGTATGTTCTATAGGTATTTTCTTTGTGTTTACTATGGAGATTATGTAAAACACTTTATAGTTACAACAGTCTATTTTAAACTGATAAAAACTTAACTTCAATAGCGTATAACAACTCTACTCCTTTATGTCTCTTCCACTTTGTTATTGATGTTACAAATTACATCTTTTTATATTTTGTATCCATTAATGTACTTTATAGTTATAATGATTTTTATGCCTTTATGTTTTAAATACTATACTAGAACTAAAGGAGATCTATGCAATACCATAATCAATTCAATTCAATTAATGTGTTTTTCAGCCTTGGAATTTCGGTTTGGTTCTTCTGTGTAGTTTGTTTCTGTGTTGATATTCTCATTTTGATCATGTTTCTTTTTCTGATTTTTAAAAAAATTTTTTAAGAAGATTTTATTTATTTATTTGACAGAGACCACAAGTAGGCAGAGAGAGAGAGAGAGGAGGAAGCAGGTTCTCTGCTGAGCAGAGAGCCTGACGTGGGACTTGATCCCAGGACCCTGAGATCATGACCTGAGCTGAAGGCAGAGGCTTAACCACTGAGCCACACAGGCGACCCTCTTTTTCTGATTTTATTTAGTTTTCTATGTTTCTTGTATCTCACTGAACTTCCTTAAGATGAGTATTTTGAATTTTTTGTCAAATAATTCATAGATACTTATGTATTTATGATTGGTTTCCAAGAATTATTTTGGAAATATGATTGGGTCATATTCCTGTTTCTCTGTATGCCTTGTTACTTTTGTTGAGATTTATACATTTGAAAAAGCAACATCCTTTCCCAGTCTTTATGGACTAGTTTTCTACAGAGGAAGATCTTTATCAGTTAGCCTCACTAGAGATTGAGGGGAACTTCTCAAATCTTTTTGGGGAATGCATATTCTCTGGGCTTGTTCAAGTAATTTCCCAGAGTGATATGTTGGCTTTTTTTTTCCTGAACTTGGAATCTCTTGTTCCTTCTGGTCTGTGGTACTACAGGTTCTCTGGTTCTCCAGCAGGCTACAGAGCTCTCATTTGCTTTCATTGGCCACTTTCAGCTTTTTGGGTCAGATGACACAGAAATGATTCCCTTGGGAAGCCCGTGAAAAGCCAGAACCTTGGATGTACATATCATTCTTGTCTTTTGCTCTAGAAGGACAAACTGCAAATTGGGTATTTTCTGCCAGCTGCTCTGAGCTTCGCTGGCTTGGGTAAGGGGCTAATGTGGGTGAAATGCAGTGGCTTTTCTTACACATATTCATGGAGCTTTTCTTGGTTTTGTACTTGCTAGGGTATGACAACTTTTTAACTGGTTTCTGGGCTCTCATAAAAGCCTTTTGGATTGTATATTGTTACATTATTGTCTCCGTGGGGAAACAAGGCCTGAGGCTTTGTATTCTGTTATCTTTCGCCAGGAGGAATCCCTCATGCTCTTTATTTTTTATTTAATTTTTATGTAGTTTTAATTTTAATTCCAATTAGTTAAAATATAGTGTTATATTAGTTACAGTTGTACAGTATAGTGATTCAACAGTTCCATGTATCACCCAGTACTCATCATGACAAGTGCCCTCCTTAATCCCTATCACCTATTTCACCTACCCAGCCTACCCCTTTCTGGTACCATCAATTTATTTTCTATAGTTGAATATGTTTCTTGGGTCTTCTTTTTGTGTCTCTCTTTTTCCCTTTGCTCATTTGTTTTGTTTCTTCATTTCCATATATGAGTGAAATCATATGCTATTTGTCTTCCTCTGACTGTTTTGCTTAGCATAATACTCTCTAGCACTGTCCATGTTATTGAAAATGGCAAGATTTCATTCTTTTTTTTTTTTAAAGATTTTATTTATGTATTTGACAGACAGAGATCACAAGTAGGCAGAGAGGCAGGCAGAGAGAGGAGGAAGCAGGCTCCCCGCTGAGCAGAGAGCCTGATGCGGGGCTTGATCCCAGGACCCTGAGATCATGACCTGAGCTGAAGGCAGAGGCTTTAATCCACTGAGCCACCCAGGCACCCCTCATTCTTTTTTTTTTTTAATTTCTTTATTTTAGTGAGAGAGCACAAACGGAAGGGGCAGAGGGAGAGGGAGAGAGAATCTGAACCAGACTCTGCACTGAGCATGAGCCCAAGAAGCTCCATCTCATGACCATGAGATCACGATCTGAGCCAAAACCAAGAGTCAGATGCTTAATCAACTGTGCCACCCCGGCACCCCAAGATTTCATTTTTAATGGCTGAATAATATTCCATTGTATATACATATATATACACATTTTTCCCTCTTTTTGTTTTAGATTTTATTTATTTAACAGAGAGAGACTAAGAGTGTGCAGCAGGGGGAGAAGGAGAAGCTCCCTGCTGAGCAAGGAGCCGGATGCAGGACTTTATCCCAGGACCCTGGGATCATGACCTGAGCTGAGGATGGACGCTTAACCAACTGAGCCACCCAGGTGCCCTTTCCCTCATGTTTTTTTTTATACTTGCTTAGTACTCTAGGATGTAGATGTACTGGTCATTCAACCAGTACCCTATGGTTAGACATTTGTCTTATTTCTTATCTTTTACTATTGTGATTGTTTTGCTAGTAATGGCCTTGTACTTATGTTTTTTTGTCTTTTTGCATTATATCTTTGGGATAGAGTCTTAGAAGTAAAAGTGCTGGTTCCAAGAGGAAATATTCTAGTAATTTTACTAGATAGTATCAAATCCCCTTAATATGAATTGTAATATTTTACATGGTTGTTGGCCTTTATTTCTTCAAATACTTTTTATCCATACACCCTTTCTCCTTTCTTTCTAAGATAACCAACCATGTCACTAATTTCAGATTTTTTATATAATCTCACAAGTCCCCGAGTTGTCATTGTCTTTTTTCTTTAGTCTATTTTCTCTCCATTGCTCAAATTGGGTACTTCTTATTGTTGTGTATTCAAGTTCATTGATTCTTTTCATTTTCTTCTTCATTCAGTTGTTGAGTCCATATACTGAGTTTTAAAATTTTCAGTTATTGTGTTTCAGGTCTAAAATATTTATATTGTTCTTCCATATATCTTCTGTTTCTTTCCTGAGAATTTCTGTTCCTTAATTTATTTCAAGTATAATTATAATTACTCTTTGAAACATTCTGAAAATGACTACTTTAAAATCCTTATCAGATAAGTCCAACATCTGTGGCATCTTGTTGTTTTTATATGTTGACTGTCATTTCTCATTCAAGTTGAAATTTTTATGGTTTTTGAAGTAATGGGGTATTTTTAAATTTTCTTTATGTTATATGTAGGATTTGGTAGCATTTCTTTTTTTTTAAGATTTTATTTATTTATTTGACAGGCAGAGATCACAAGTAGGCAGAGAGGCAGGCAGATAGAGAGAGAGGTGGAAGCAGGCTCCCTGCTGAGCAGAGAGCCTGATGTGGGGCTCGATCCCAGGACCCTGGGATCACGACCCGAGCCGAAGGCAGAGGTTTAACCCACTGAGCCACCCACGGTGCCCCTTTGGTAGCGTTTCTTATTCCTGTAAGAAGTTACATGGGGATGATGGGAAAGAGGATGCAGATCATCTTCCCTTTACTTTTTACTTCATCTTCTCATCAAATTTTTATTTGATCTTTAACTTTTGAATCTTTTTTTTTAATTGTTTGTTTTGACATTGAAATAGCTGGCCCCACTAATTTCCAGAAAGGAAACAGTACAGAATAACAGAGTATGAAGATTGGTCAGCTCTGCAGCTGACTGGGAACAGGAGACCTACATCCAAAATATCAGAAAAATTCTTGCCTACAGGACTATGGGTAGTCACCTCCTCTTTGCTGACCTCAGCCCTGACACAGAAAAAGATTATCTATCTCAGTGGATAGGGACATGGGCTCTGTGGAGTGTGATTTAAGTTTGGGCATGTTTAATTGCTGGTTTCATGATCTTCATAAAGCAAATTATAAGTCTTCAGATCTATGAAACCCACATGTGTTGTATATACATTATATATGCATGCATAGTGAATATAATGGGAGGAAATGAACATATGTGACAATATCTTTTTTTTTAAAGATTTTATTTATTTGTCAGAGAGAGAGGGAGAGAGAGCAAGCACAGGCAGACAGAATGGCAGGCAGAGGCAGAGGGAGAAGCAGGCTCCCTGCCGAGCAAGGAGCCCGATGTGGGACTTGATCCCAGGATGCTGGGATCATGACCTGAGCCGAAGGCAGCTGCTTAACCAACTGAGCCACCCAGGCGTCCCCATGACAATATCTTTTTTTAGAGAGGGAGGAGGAGAGAGAGAGGGTAGGGGAAGGGTCAGAGCAGGCTCCATGTGCAGCATGGAGCCCAATGTGGGGCTTGGTCTCAACACCGAGATCTGACCTCAACCAAAATCAAGAGTCAGACGCTTAACCCACTGAGTCACCTAGGCACCTCTGACAGTATTTTTTTTGTATTAATAGGTGGTTGGTTTGCTGACTAATTATGTATCACTGGAATTAACCGTGCTTTCCGAAATTTTCAAATTAATGTGTATCGTTGCTTACAGCATATATAAACTCATTTTATGGTGATTGTTATGGTATTTCACACATACAAAAAGTTACAGAAATCATATAATGAAAAAATAAAAGAAATCATATAATGGAGTTTGGTACTCATATTAATAAATAAAACATTACATATCTCATTTGAATTCTTTTCTGATGGCATTAGTCTCCCTCTAACCCAGGCATAACTACTAACAAAACATTGGATTTTTCATTCTTAATACATTTCTCTGTAGTTTTATTACATATGTATATATTCTTTACAAAAAATATGGTATTATTTTGTTGCATATGTTTACCCATAGATGCTTGGTTATCTCACAGAAATTAAACAGGAAGAAATATGAGAAAACCAAATCCATATTCACATTTTAACAGTGTGACCTGCCCTATCAGCCTCCTTGCTATATGTGTTTTCTTTCTAATCTTTTAAAATGGACACACCCATTTTCTCAGTTTATATGTTATAAGGAGCATGAATAGATTTTGAACATACTATTCTCAGTAAATTTTTCGTGTGTGATGTTCAAAGTCTTAGAGTTTGTTAGGTCCTGGCTACTGTGAAACAGTACCTGAATGTGTCCTAACTGCAGAACATCTTCTTGTTTATCCAGGCTTAATTTTCTGGCTTTAATCCACTCTGTTACTCATCTAGGCTTGTAGATCTGGAATCTAATCTGGACCACTCTGGTGAAAGAAGACAGTGATTGTAAGGAGTTTGTTTTCCTGTGTACAGACTAATGACCAAATCCTTGGGTTGGTTTAGGGAGGCATCCCATTCTGAACTTGAGCTGATTTCAATTACAAGTGCTGGGCACCTGTATATTTTCCTTTCCTTTTACTATTTTAATGCTTGGCTAACCAGGAGGTTAAACCCATGAGCCTGCTTTCCATTCAGGGAGGCTTTATTTGGGAGATAAGAGAAGCGTGTTGTGAAAATACTTTTGTCTCATGACCTTTGCTAAATCCTGGGAGGTAGAAACATTGTCTGTCTGTAGAATGCAAGGTTTATATGAGCAACATGCTTGCTCTTCCCTTAGGCATCTGTAATTTTCCCAAAGACACCCAATTGGAACAGTCATGTGGTAGATTACTAAATCAGTTCTATGACCATCCTATTACCTAATTCCCTTGGGTTAGTGATAATACGCATTCTGATCCTGAACCACTTTCTTATGGGAAGGGCTGAGGATATATATTTCTTTTACTTCCAAAATCAAGACTTTTTTATTTTTTATTATTATTATTTTTTAAAGATTTTATTTATTCACTTGACAGACAGAGATCACAAGTAGGCAGAGAGAGAGGAAGAGAAGCAGGCCTCCCGCTGAGCCCAGATCCCGATGCGGGGCTCGATCCCTAGACCCTGGGATCATGATCTGAGCCAGATGCAGAGGCTTTAACCCACTGAGCCACCCAGGCGCCCCCAAAATCAAGACATTTTTAAAAGAAGATTTATTTATTTATTTTAGAGAGAGGGAGAGCGTGATTGGGGGGCAGGGCAGAGGGAGAGGGAGCGAGAGAGAGATAGAGAGAGATAGAGAGAGAGACAGACTCCTTGATGAGCGTGGAGCCTGACCCAGTGCTTGATTTCACAAACCTGAGCTGAAATCAACAGTCGGATGCTTAACCAACTAAGCTACCCAGGTGCCCCTCAAGTCATTTTTGTTGTAGATAAAAATGCAAAATGCAGGAGATGAAAAGATTGTTAAGAACCCTTAGAAGTCTACTATTCATGAGTAACCACTGTTATCATTTGAATATATGTTTTTTCAGAAATTTTATATGTCACTGTATATTTAAGAACAAAAATGAAATTATATCCTACTTAACAGTTTTGTAAACTGCTTTTTTACAACAAATATGTTATAAAGATCAATCCATGCCTATCAGTGTACACCCATATAGTAATAAAAATGATAGTAGAATCTCTAATGCATTCTGTTGTGATAATAATAATAAGAAAGGTTAATATTTCTGACTTCCTCAGTTCCCCACTCTGGTGTCAGTGCTAAGCTTTCG
The DNA here is from genome assembly GCF_010015895.1 of Lontra canadensis. Lineage (NCBI taxonomy): Eukaryota > Metazoa > Chordata > Mammalia > Carnivora > Mustelidae > Lontra > Lontra canadensis. The sequence goes on from NW_022631239.1 coordinate 342,116, forward strand.
CTTATTTCAACCTCACCACAGCCTATGAAAAGGAGCTATTGTTGCCAGACTTTAAAATCAGGGAACCGAGGCACAGCGAGGACAGGGCTAGTAAGTCATTAGGCTTATATTAGAACACAGGCTTGTGGCTCCTGCATCACTTCATCTAACCAGTGTATGATACTGCCTCTCATATGGTAAGACTGCCAACCTTACTTTTAATCAGGGTGAAGAAAAATGAAACAAATTAGGGTACCATGTTTTTCCTCAGTTAACTAAGCAGAGATCTGAAGTATTGATAATAATTATTGTAGTTTGGAATTTGGGGAGCTGTGTGCTGTTTTACTGTAGAAGGGGCTCCCGCAGTATCTTCTTTCCTGTCCTGTGCCTTTGGGATGTCCCTGTTCTAAAGCTGACGGCTTTTCTGTAGTTGGGCTGAGACCGCTTAAATTTTACTGTTGTTTCATTGTTTTGTGTAATTGTAAGAGTATTTATTACAAGGCATTTAATATAGTAAAAATTAGATAGCAGAAAAAAATACTAACAATTAACATAAAAAGAGAATAATTTTACCCTCAAACATAAGCACCAGAAGAAAAGTCCTGCTAAGGTTTTCATCTGCATTATATCCTTTCAGAAATTTTCTTATGCTGGTACTTATACATTTATGCACATATGCATTTATTTAGTTCTGTAACCTGCTCATCTTTTTTAAAGATTTTATTTATTTATTTGACAGAGAGAGCATGTGCACTAGCGGGGGAACGGCAGGCAGAGGGAGAAGGAGAAGCAGGCTCTGCACTAAGCAGAGCCCAATGTGGAGCTTGATCCCAGGACCATGGGTTCATGACCTGAGCTGAAGGCAGATGCTTAACCAACTGAGCCACCCAGGCGCTCTGACCTGCTCATGTCTAACAATGTACCTCTAAGGTCATTGACTGTGAATAAAGATTAGTACATATCATATGGATAGTAGAGATACTAATGGCCAATAAAGACAGTGACCGAGAAATTAAAATGACTAAGAGGTATTATGTAGCAAGTACCTTATATGTATTGAGTCATTTATGCTTACAGAACTATTATGAGTTAGATATGGTGTTAATCCCCATTTTTACAGATGAAGAGCTAAGGTACAGAGAGTATAAGGATTTAGCCCAGGACTACATAGTTAGGGAGTTGTACAGCTTGGATTCGTACAGTACCTCATGATCTAGAGCCTGGAAACTGTCAGATTTGTTAAGTGACAGAAACAGTTTGCACAAGCATGAGTGTTTTAGGTGGTCATTAAAAGCAATATTTATATATTTATATTTTTATACAAAATTAGTGTACCTAGTGACAAAAGGTGGCTTGTGACCTTAGTGAGACCATGTTCATTGCAGTCATGGGGACAGAGCTGTAGTGCAGTGGAAGGAGGTGTTAGTGGGAAGTAAAGAATGTTACCAAGGAAGGTAAACTCTTTTTGGAATTTTGATGAGGAAAGCAAGGAGGGATTTTTAGAAATCTTAAGTTCTTTGAAATTTGAGTGAGTTTAAAAGTTAATGGGGAGGAGCTAGCCCATCTCAGATTTAACCCTTGAGTTTGCCCATATACTCATAAGCTCAATATATATTTATTAGTTACTAGTGAATGGAGGAATGGATAATGGTGTGTCAAAGAAATGATGATAATTCTTGGATTTTTGTCTCCTGGGAAAGCAGTAAATGGCTGGTAGCTTGGTATGGTGTAGCTGAATAATGTACTGGTGACTTTAAGATGGGTCCAGAATTTTTTCCATAAATGTATTAAGATATGGAGCAGTCCAGGAGCAGTAGCTGGGCAAACAGCATAGCATGCTGCACTGGTGCCATTTCCCACTGAGCTCATGAGGTGAATCAAAGACAAGCCTGTCTTCCCAGCATGGGGGGCTGCATTAGGTTCTGCTCACAAGCATGATGGTGAGCAGCTGTAATAAGCTTCAGAAACATCCAGGAAAGTAGATCACCTTCCATCTCCAAACCTTTGAACTCAAGCCATGTCAGAGACATATTTGTTCATCTCCTCTATATGTCCATAACCTCATTAGGGGAAACAATGAGAAACAACTTTTCATGAAACCTGCCTTAGCCCTGAGGCTCAGCCAACCCCTACTGCCAAATCACAACATTTAAAGGGCCAAGAAATCCCCCTATGTGTTGTATTCTCTGGGCAGGTTTTCTCACCCCTTGGGACTGCTCTGTGACAAAGGAATCACATATCATGAGTCTTATTTCACAGATGACCAAGCTCAGGCTGATAGAACCTAAGTCGTCACTCCAGGTCTGTGGCAGGGTGGGAATGAAGTTCCATCCCTTGCCCTCCCTAAAGGACACACAGCAGCCTCCCTCTTAGAAGATGGGCTTTCAGGGCTAGAGAAATGGTTGGTCACAATTTCTTGCTACTCTGACCCCTGGGTAACCCAGTCAGCAACCCATTTGGGTAATGAAGAAGACAGAGGAGTTGAAATCCCATCCCTTGTACCCACAGATCTGACTATGCATATGTCAGGCTACATGTAGTGGCTAATCCCTGAAGTGCTGAATCAGGCTGTCCCAGCATAGATGGGACAGATGATCTAGAGGGAGGAAAAGTGATATGTGTGGAACTGCATTAAGCAAATACACATTCTGTTTCATTTCTTTAATCCTAACAGCTATTCAAGTTACCTATCATTATGACCATTATTCAGATCAGAGTACTGACTTGGGGTTGTATAATTAGTCAGAGAGATAACTTCATTATCTCCTGATCAGCAGCTCACTTTGGAATTAAAATATTTTTCCATTTTGCTTTGAGGTCCATAGGGAAGTATAAATGGTTTGTTAACTTTGCTTATAGTTTTTCTGTACACGTGGACATTTAGATTGCTTATATTTTTCTTTTCTTTTTTTCTATTTCATGCAATACTATATCAGATGATCTCTTACCTCCTTACTTTTGCACATATTAAAAAATTTCTGTGCATTGCATTGCTTAATGATCTTCCCTGGGGCTTCATTTCAGTAGTTTAAACTCCCTCAAAAAGTGAGTGTTCTTATTTAAAAAAAAAAAGATTTATTTAAGAGAGAGCACATGCAGGGGGTAGGGGCAAAGGGAGAGAGAGAGAGAATCTCAAACAGACTGGTGCAGAGACCGAGATGGGGCTTGATCTCATGACCCGGAGATCACAACCTGAGCTGAAATCAAGAGTCAGAGGCTTAACCAACTATGCCACACAGGTACCCCAAGTGTTCTCATTTCTTACCCACCTCTATACTTGTTCATAATATTTAAATTGGTCTCTGTGTTTCCATTTCCTTGACTCTTACTGAAATTGAATCTCCCTCTTTCTTCCTCTACCACACACATACACACATACACACACACACACACACACGCACAGCCGTTTTCACATTTTTATTTGTGAATTTTAAATTTTTATTCATTTTTCTCCATATATTTTTACTTTTATTTTTAATTTATTATTGAAGTGTAATTGTCACATCATGTTATGTTAGTTTCAGGTCTACAACATATTAATTCCATAATTCTATACATTACTCAGTGCTCACCACATTAAATGTGGTCACTATACAATGTCATTACAGTATTATTGATTATATTTGCTATACTGTACTTTTCATCTCTGTGACTTTTATTTTATTTTTTTGTTTTTTTCTCTAAATTTTTATTTATGTTCCAGTTATTTAACATGCACTGTAATATTAGTTTCAGATATAGAATTTAGTGATTCATCACTTACATACAACACCCAGTGCTCATCACAAGTGCAGTCCTTAATCCTCATCACCTGTTTAACTCATCCCCCCCACCCAGTAACCATGTGTGTTCTCTATAGTTAAAAGTCTCTTTCTTGGTTTGCCTCTATTCCCCCGATGTTCATATATTTTGTTTCTTAAATTCCACATAGGAATTAAATCATACGGTATTTGTCTTTCTCTGACTGACGTATTTCGCTTAGCAAAATAGCCTTTAGTTCCAACCACATTATTATGAATGGCAAGATTTTATTCTTTTTGATGGCTGAGTAATATTTCATCTCTCACACACACACACACACACACACACACACACACACCGTGCCACACCACACCACATCTTCTTTATCCAGTCATCAGTTAATGGACATTTGGACTCTCTCCATAGTTTGGCTAGTGTTGATGATGTTGCCATAAACATCAGGGTGCATGTGTCCCTTCCAATCTGTATTTTTGTATTCTTTGGGTAAATATTACTAGTACAGTTGCTGGATTGTGGGGTAGTTCTATTTTTAACTTTTTGAGGAACTTCTGTACTGTTTTCCAGAGTGGCTGCACCAGTTTATGTTCCCACCAATAATGCAGTAGGGTTCCTCTTTCTCTGCATCCTCACCAACACCTGTTTTTTCCTAACTTGTTAATTTTAGTCATTCTGACTGGTATGAGGTGATACGTCATTGTAAGTTTTGACTTGTATTTCCCTGATGATGAGTTGTGTTGAGCATCTTTATGCGTGTCTTTTGGCCATTTGTATGTTTTCTTTAAATGTCCATGTCTTCTGCTGAAACATTTTCTTAAATTGGATTATTTGGTTTTTTGGGTGTTGGGTATTTTAAGTTCTTTATATATTTTGGATACTAACCCTTTATCAGATATGTCATTTGCAAATATGTTCTCCCATTCTGTAGGCTGCCTTTTAGTTTTGTTAGTTGTTTCCTTCGCTATGCAGAAGCTTTTTATCTTGATGAAGTCCTAATAGTTTGTTTTTAATTTTGCTTCCCTTGCTTTTAGAAACATGTCTTGCAAGAAGTTGCTATGGCTAATGTCAAAGGGGTTACTGCCTGTGTTCTCCTCTAGGATTTTAATGATTTCCTGCCTCACATTTAGATTATTTTGTAACTGGAATTTTCATAACTGTGAATGGGGAGATGGACAAAATAGATGAAGGGGATTAGGAGGTACAATTTTTTTTCTGTATTTAATATATATCAGATGGTCGGTAATAAAAGGATATTTAGATGATTTCATTTGCATTCTTTTTTTTTTTTTAAAGATTTTATTTATTCATTTCACAGAGGTCACAAGTAGGCAGAGAGGCAGGCAGAGAGAGAGAGAGAGTGAGGAGGAAGCAGGCTCCCCGCAGAGCAGAGAACCCGATGTGGGGCTCGATCCCAGGACCCTGGGATCATGACCTGAGCTGAAGGCAGAGGCTTTAACCCACTGAGCCACCCAGGTGCCCCTCATTTGCATTCTTTAAATTATTAGTGATTTAGAACATATTTTCTTGTGATTATTGACCATTTATTTGCTTTTCTTCATCTGTGAACTGTTCATACATTTTGTCCATTTTGCTGTTTTGTTATAGGAGCTCTACATGCATTAATGGTAATACTCTACTGATTCATGGATTTGTGATTTCAGTCGGTTTTTATTGGGTGGGTACTATTTGCCAGAAATTCCAGTGAAAATCCATGTCCCAGATCCCTCATCTGAGACCTAAATGCTTTTATTTGCTGAAAAGGTCCACTTGGAGAAAGCATACTAGTGTCCATCCATACATGCACAGCTTGTCAAGAAGAGCATGTACAGACAATTCAGAAACACTTATCTCTAAGCTTTGCATGGCTACAAAGTAAAAAGGATGCATTGTGTTATATGAGGAGAATACCACCTCATGATTAGGATTTCTGTGATCTTTACACTTAGGGCAAGATTTTTTAAAACTGTGTAATATTTCTTAGTTTGCCTTTTCTCATTTATAAAATGGAAACCCTTTATAGTTGATATGAGATAACTGTTGAGGAAAAAAAGAGCAAAATCAAAACTATCACCCCATTTCACTTTATTTCATATACTTTCCCATCCCACCTTTTTTTTTTTTTTAGAGAGGGAAAGTTGGGGAGTGACAGAGGGGAGAGGGAGAGAATCTTAAGCAGACTCCACAACCAATGTGGAGCCCAATGCAGGGCTTGATCTCACAGCCCCGAGATCATGACCTGAATGGAAATCAAGAGTTGGATGCTTAACCAACTGAATCACCCACGTGCCCCTTCCATCCCACTTTTTATCTTCTGTGTTAGTTTCTCAAGAATAGTATGTACAACATAACTCTGAGAGAAGAGGCTCTGCAAAAGGACCCTGTAATAGAACACTGGGAACTCTCTGGGTAAGTCATTTTCCCTGTGCTCACGTTTTTTGGATAAAAGCTTTCAGACAAGACTAGAGGTAAGTGGAATTCCATTTAGGAAAGCACTTTTGGGGCACCTGGGTGGCTCAGTCGGTTAAGCAGCTGCCTTCAGCTCAGGTCATGATCCCAGGATCTTGGGATTGAGTCCCACATCCGGCTCACTGCTCAGAGGGGAGCCAGCTTCTCCCTCTGCCTGCAGCTCCCCCTGCTTGTATGTACATACTCTCTCTCTCTCTCTCTGCCAAATAAGTAAATAAAATCTTAAAAAAGAAAGAAAGCACTTTTGAGACCTTAGTTAGGAGGGAAGGAGCAGTGATTTCCAGATAATTATTTCCAGTCTTCACTGCAGCTGTTATCATAGTCTGTATTAGGTGAAGTCAGTTAAGTTCTTAGAGTGTTTTATAATTGAATGACCATTTGTGCATGGTCATAGAGTGTTTGGAACTTAAAACTCTCAGAAAAAGCAGGACTCCTGACCTCAGGAAACCCAGGAGGACTCGATGTTCCTGAATTCAAGCTACCATTTTGTTTCATGTGTTTCCCACAAAATTCTAGGGAGGCAGAGGATGTGATTGCCCCACCATTTTGGATCTAGTAAAATGACACTGTACAGAGAGGTTGAGGAACCTGGTTGGAGGTCACACTGCTACTGAGACTAAAAGCAGAGACTGCAACCTTATATGTTCAAATGTAGACTACATGATACTCAGCTGCACATCACACAATGAAGAAAATCTTGGTTTCCTGTTCATTTGTTTCACTTCTGAAACCTGTATTTTTGTTCCTGATTCCAAGATGCTGGTGCTATCTGTATTTATGCAAGTCAGTGAAGCTGTTTCAACCACAATTTTCTATTCTGTAAAAACAAGGAGTGTGAAAGGAACACAGGGAAATTTTTGGAAGTGCTGGATATGTTGAGGACCTTGGTTGTGGTGTTTGTGCTATGGGTATATGCATAGGTCCAAGCTCATGAAAATGTACACATTAAATGTGTGTAAATTTGTATGTATCATTTATACCTTAATAAAGCTAAAAAACCCCAAGAGAATATGTTTAAGATATTTTTGAAGGTAGGGGGCTCAGGCAACATAATTCAAGGAATATGGATTCTCTAAGAGAGGGATGAGGGTCATGCTGAGGATGAACACTTGAAGGAGCCCCAAATACGTACAGACTGGGAGAACAGAAACTTTTGGTGAACACTGACAACTCAACCTAGAAAGAGGTTGTAGTTATTGACATCCCCACCAGCAATAACAGGACTGCAGGCTTCCCCACACGCACACCCACATTGGGAATCCTCAACAGTTTGTTATACTTTGCTGATATAATAAGTAGAAAATCTATCATCATCATATTTAACTGAATATTAAGGTTATTTAAAAAGCTTTCCTACTATACAAAAGACTCTGTTAACCATTATTGTCATTATTTTTCCATGCAAAGGGGTCCAGTTACATATGCAGCCTAACAATGAGCAACAGCCACAAAGGCCTGCAGGTTCTCCTAGTACTACTGTTGGCTCGTAGGCTCCAGGATCTGTGTGTGAATGTTTGTGTAGCCTCTGGGGGTTCCTAATTACAGTATGTATGCCTAGAAGGAGATTGAGAAAATCTCTCTGTGATACATGTTGAATTCAAGTTTGGGGAGGAGCTGGAGCTGCTCTTCCTTGAGACTTTGAATGACACAAGAACTGAACCACAGCATGTTTCTGAGCAGACTGTAATCCCACACCCTTGACGGATGGCAAGCCTGTCTTCCTGCTTGGGGCAGGATCCCTCCAGGACCTGTGCGGCAGTCTGCCTAAATCTGCCTCTGAACCCTGAAGTTGAGGGCTCCCATCTTATAGCCCTCACTTGCAGAGTCCTGAGAAGCTGTGTTTTCTCAGCTACGCAACACAACCAGTTCGTCAGTTGAATGAAGAGTTCTATCCTGATGCAAAAATCTCGAACTTCCCAGCACGTTTGACAACTCCTGCATCCATCCATGCATCCAATCAACAGGCATTAACACCAAACTACATCATTGCTTTGGTTAAGTTTCAGGCTGCTCCAGAATAGAAACAAGGAAGTAAAATGTGGAAAGGGTCAAGTGGTAAATTCAGATAGTAGATTTTTTTAAAAGATTTTATTTATATGACAGAGTGAGAGAAAGCGCAAACAATGGGAGCAGCAGAGGGAGAGGGAGACACAGGCTTCCCATTGAACAGGGTGCCCAGTGCAGGGCTCAGTCCCAGGACCCTGGGATCTTGACTTGAGCGAAAGGCAGACACTTAATCAACTGAGCCACCTGGGTGCCCCTTTAGGTGGTAAATAAGAAAAGATGGCTCCTTCCCAGTAAGCTTTCAGTCTGCTCAAGTTTCCTATAGTTGACAATTTCAAATGCAGTTTAATACCATGAACCCTTCTCTATTCCTCTAGTTTCTGTCCTCTTTACATATATTTTCCCCTTTGCCCCAAAGTCCTATAGAGAATTCTTTTTTTTTTTAAGAATTTATTTAGAGAGGGGCGCCTGGGTGGCTCAGTGGGTTAAGCCTCTGCCTTCTGCTCGGGTCATGATCTCAGGGTCCTGGGATCGAGCCCCGCATCGGACTCTCTGCTCAGCAGGGAGCCTGGTTCTACCTCTCTCTGCCTGCCTCTCTGCCTACTTGTGATCTCTTCCTCTCTGTCAAATAAATAAATAAAATCTTTTTTAAAAAAAGAATTTATTTAGAGAGAGAGTGCATGTACAAGCATGGCAGGGTGGGACAAAGGGAGAGGAAGAGAATCTCAAGCAGACTCCATGCTGAGCATGGAACCCGACTCGGGGCTTGATCCCATATCCCATGAGATTGTGACCTGACCTGAAATCAAGAGTTGGACACTTAATGGACTGAGTCACCCAGGTGCCCACCCTATAAAGAATTCTTGATACTCAACTTACATGCCCCACACTTCTCCAGTTCAGTCTTTATCCTTCATCTAACAGAGCTCTGTTCCACCATGCTTCCATGGACATTAACCTTGGCAAGGTCAACAACCACCTCTTTGTCACATTTATAGAACAAGGTTGTTGAAATGAAGGTTCAAAGGAGACAAGTAGCTACTTCTCCAGGAGGTATATCTGTCCTAAGGACAGAATTCATTTACTTGTGTATAGACAAGGATTATGTTGCAATGCTACTAGTTACCAAAAAAAGTTGTAAAATACCTTCTATAGAGTCAGATAATGTGAATGCTGTGCTTTGGACAGCAGGCTTTCAAATAAAGTCTTTTCACACTTCTTACATCCAGTATTTTTGTTTCATTAAAATAGATTTTGTAAATAAATTTAGTATATGTCACAATTTTTTATGGTCACTTTATTAAACTGTCTTATCTGTTATTTCTTTCTCAACTGATTTCCAAGTATGCAATAAAATAATCTAAAATTATGTCTCAGACTCTGCCATGCTTAAATGTATTGTCTAAAAACATTGGTATACCACAATTAGACAGTATAATGGTTCTGAAATATAATAGGGTGATAACACTTTTGTAGGTTCCTGACTCTAAAATACCTACATTTCACCACAGAAACCACATTTTTGGGATATATCCTTCCAGTAAAATAATACCTTTATAATAAAAATATACATGAATCCATATTAATATAAGTGAATTAATAAATGGGAGAGGAGAGTTTAAAAATTTCTTTTTTATTGAGGTATAGTTGACATGTTAGTTTCAGGTGTACAACAGTGATTTGACCATTCTATACATTATGAAATGCTCACCACAATAAGTGTAGTTACCATCTGTCACCATAAAAAGTTATAACAATATTATTGAACATTTTCCTGTGCTGTATTTTTCATCACTGTGACTTATTTATTTTACAACTGGAAGTCTGTGGGCCTGATGGCTTGGTCAGTTAAGCATCTGCCTTCAGCTCAGGTCATGATCTCGGTTTCCTGGGATGGAGTCTCAAATTGGGCTCTCTCCTTGCTTAATGGGGGGAGTCTGCTTCTCCCTCTCCCTTTGCCCCTCCCCCTGCTCATATGCATACTCTCTCTCTCTCTCTCTCTCTCACTCTTTCACTTGCTCTCAAATAAAAAAATCTTTAAAAAAATAACTGGAAGTTTGTGTCTTTTTATCCCCTTCACCCATTTTGCCCATACCACTCCCCCCATACAACACTCTGGCAATCAACAGTTTGTTTTCTGTGTTTGTGTTTGTTTGTTTGTTTTTTTTTTGCTTGTTTGTTCATTTGTTTGATTCCACATATACATGAAATCATACAATATTTGTCTTTGTCTGACTTATTTCACTTAACATAATACCCTCTAGGTCCATCCGTGTTGTAGCAAATGGGAAGATTTAGTCCTTTTTTATGGTTGTGTAATATTTTATTATATATACACATGCCACATCTTTATTCATTCAACTATTGACACCTAAGTTGCTTTCAAATCTTGGGTATCAGAAATAATTCTGCAATAAACAGGAGTGCATGAATTTTTTCAAGTTAGTGTTTTCATTTTCTTCAGCTACTTACCAAGAAGTGGAATAACTGGGTTGTGTGGTATTTCCATTTTTAATTTTTTGAGGAGCCTCCATACTGTTTTGAACAGTGGCTGCATCAATTTACATTCCCACCAAAAGTGCACAGGAGTTTCTTTTGACCCATATCCTTGTTAACACTTGCTATTTCTTGTCTCTTATGACTATTCTGGTTTGAGATAATATCTCATTGTGGTTTTGATTTGCATTTCCCTGATGAGTAATGATGTTGAGCATCTTTTTACGTGTCTGTTGGCATGGATGTCTGGATGTCATCTTTGGAAAAATGGCTTTTAGGTCCTCTGTCCATTTTAAATCAGATTATTTGTTACTCCCTTTTGCTACTGGAGATACATTTTCTTTAGCAGACAATTCAAAATAATATGTATAAATACCTTCCCTCCATGAGTTGAAACATTCTGCCTCCTGCACCTGAGGGCAAGGAAGACTTAGTGATTCACTTTTAAGGAACAGAGTAGGTGAATGAAAAATACATACTGTATACTGGGGAAACTAGACAAATACCATCTTAGCCCAGTGATGAAGGTGAACATCTCCAATTTTTAAAAAATTTTATTTATTTGTCAGAGAGAGAGAGCACAAGCAGGGGGAGCAGCAGGCAGAGGGAGAGGGAGAAGAAGGTTCCCCACTGAGTGGGGAGCACAATGTGGGGCTTGATCTCAGAACCCTGGGATCTTGACCTGAGCTGAAGGCAGATGCTTAATCGACTGAGCCACCCACGTACCCCTCTGATTTTTTTTAAGAGAACATGAAATTTATTAGATGTAAACTACAAAAATAAAACCACCAAAATCAGGACCCAGTGGGCCCCCACCCAAACCCCCATAAAAACATTTCACATACACACACAATAGCTAGCAAAGACTAAAAGGATGCAAAGCTTCCCGTGCGACAGATGCTCAGCTGGAGAAGGTTGATGACTGGGTCAGATGAGCCCATTCCTGGAGGAGCCCACTGTTGGCTCAGTCACAACACCAGGCCCCAAAACCCAGGCTTCTGGCCCAGTGGTTGATGGCAGGGTGTCCCTAAGCATGTGATAGGCTGCAGGCTCTGGGTGGGAGGCAGACCACAGTGATGTTACATGAATATTACATTCTTCTAAATATGTGATAAGAAGGGCACTTCAACTGGTTTTCTTTCTCAAAACCAAAAACTACAGTCCAATCAAGAGAAAAATAAGACTATGCCTGTACTCCCCAACACTGTCACAGGCATGAAAACAGTCCGACAGTTCCTCAAATGGTTCAACAGAGAGTTATAAAATGACCCAGCAATGCCATTCCTAGGAGAAAAGACAACATATGCCTACATAAAAACTTGTACATGAATATGTGGAGTATTAGCCAAAAGTGGAAATGTGTGTGCAGTTCAGGTTTCTGTCACAAGATGGCACCAACGCACCACTGTCATCAAATTTCTAAGCTGTGTCTGCAAGGAGTAAAAAAAAAATAAAATCTTTAACAGAAGGAAGGAAGGAAAGGAAGGAAGGAAGGAAGGAAGGAAACTGCCTTAAGACACAGCCTATGAGCTTATGTATAGAATGATTCTGTCTGAAAAAAGCTGATGGATGTAAAAGAAGACTGTAAAAACATATACTTCAGGTCCTGAGAAGATGAAATAATGCTCCTTGACAATGGGCAGCAGGTAGGTGAAGAGCAGGGCAGGGCAGCCAGGAGGTGACAAAAAAGATGGGGCATTGAAGTGTGATCTGGGGTTCTGTGTCTAGTGTCCTGGACAGGGAATGGTACGGGGCTGGGAGAAGAAATGGGTGTAGAGGGGTGGGGTAATGGAAGATGAATACCCTGTCCTCTTGGAGGTAACCGCCTCTACAGTATGGATCAGTCATCCTACACTGATGAGGGAAGAGCAAAATCAATAAGTGTGATGTAGATTTGGGGTCAACAGCAGATGGAATTGCTATGACAAACGTGATTTTTCTACACAGAATTGGTATTATACTAAAGAAACCATTCCAAGTGTTAAAAAGAAAACCACAGGTCCCAGATGGTGTCACTAGGTTAAGGCCCCAAGTTAGTAAACCAAGACCTAATACCCAACCTAACTGCATTTTCAACCTCCCAGAAAGGTAAGCTTTAACCAGTGAACATGGGAATTTCTATCAGCACTAGGAATTTATTGGTAGACCCCTTCTGTTCCCTTAGGAGGACGACCTTGCCTAAAACAATACATTTTTCTTTTCTAAAAAAAGATTTTATTTGTTTGTCAGGGAGAGGGAGAGAGAGAGAGCAAGCAGGGAGAGCCGCAGGCAGAGGAAGAAGCAGGCTTCCCAGTGACCAAGGAGCCCAATGCGGGACTCCATCCCAGGACTCTGGAATCATGACCAGAGCTGAAGGCAGACTCTAAACTGAAGGAGCCACCCAGGCATCCCAACAGTACATTTTTTCTCTAATAATTTCCTTTTTTCTGCTCTCTTGCTCTCTCCCTTTAACAAACCTTTCTCTCTCTCTCTCTCTCTCTCTCTCTTTTTTTGTAGTCCTTTGGAGTTTCCCTCTATTTGCTAGATGGGATGCTGTCTGATTCATGAATGGATTAATAAAGCCAATTAGATCTTTAAAATTACTTGGTTGAGGGGCGCCTTGGTGGCTCAGTCGGTCAAGTATCTGCCTTCTACTCAGGCCATGATTCCAGTGTTCTGGGATTGAGCCCCACATGTAACCCCACATCTAGCTCCCTGATGGTCGTTTGGCGGGGGGGGGGGGGGGGGGGGCGGCAGGGAAGGCTGCTTCTCCCTTTACCCTTCAGCCTGCTCGTGTTTTCTCTCGCTCACTCTCTCTCAAATAAATAAATAAAATGTTAAAAAAAGGTGCTTGGTTGTTTTTTGTTATTTGTTATCTAACACAAGACATGTTATTCTTTGTAAAATGTGCTCCTTTTCATTAAAAAAATGGAGCGGGCTCCCGCCTAGTGGCCATATCCAGGATTGCAGCTCAGAGAGTCCCACCTGGGGGCTAAGCAAAGAGGGGCGGTGGAGTTTGGGATCTTGGTTTAATGGTATCAGCCAGTTTTCTGGAATTATTCTTCAAAGGGAATAACTCCTCTGCAGCTATCATTTTCTGGGATCTCTAAACCTTCATTTGTTTGTCCAACCTTTGTCAAACTGAAGATAAAGCTGTACTTGTGAGTTTGTATTTGAGGGGTGATCCAGCTGGAAGAGACAAACACAAGACCACACATACTCCCCCACACGCACAGATACACTGTCAATTCAATTTTTACTGACTTAATTACCCCATAAATGCATACAGTGAAAGTTTTTCAAAGTAAGAAATATATGTGCATATTCCTTCTGTCAATTTGTTCACAAATATATTGTGTTCAAATTTTTATCCAAATACTTTTTTCCTCAATACTACATTTCAAACAATATATGAAAGTATATTATAAATTAGTCTGCATCTCTCGTCAACCCAACTGCCACCCTTTGACCCGAAGGGGTCTATTGTCAATAAGATGTGTCCTTGTAGGTAAGGGTTACATGAACATAGACACCTGCACACACACACAGTGTCTCTCAAACAAGAATCACATTTCTAATCTTTTTCATATTGTTTTTTCCATTTAATATTCTTCTTGGGGTTTATATTTTCATCTTATTAGTTCAGTAGTGATGGTTAATTTTATATGTCTATTTGACTGGCCATGGGGTGCCCAGTTTAAACATTATTTCTGGGTGTGTCTGTGAGACTGCTTCTGTATGAGATTAGTATTTGAATTGGTGGACTCAGTAGATTGTCCTCCCCAGGACAGCTGAGCCTCACCTAATCTCGTTGAAAGCCTGAATAGAACACAGTGTAAAGAGGAAGAATTTTCCCCTTTTTCCTGCCTGCGGCACTGCTTGACATCTCATCTTCTCTGGCTCTCACGTTGGGATTTAAACCATTGACTTCCCAGGTTCTCAGGTCTATGGACTCAAGCTGAATGTTACCGCTGTCTGTTCTGGGTCTCCACCTTGCAAATGGCAGACTGTGAGACCTCTCATCCTCCATAATAGCATGAGTCAATTCCTCATAAATAAATCTCCATATATATATATATGCATGTCCTGTTTCCATTTCTCTGGAAAACCCTAAGACACTACTGCTTTAAGTATGTTCTAACATACTTATTTTTTTTAAGAATTTATTTATTTGACAGAGAGAGAGATCACAAATAGGCAGAGAAGCAAGCAGAGAGAGGGGGGAAGCAGGCTCCCTGCTGAGCAGAGAGCCTGATGTGGGGCTCGATCCCAGGACCCTGAGATCATGACCTGAGGTGAAGGCAGAGTCTTAACCCACTGAGCCACCCAGGCACCCCAATACTTATTGTTGTTATATATATTTATTTGAATTTCTTGCTGAAATTAGTTGCTAATCATTTTTTTCAGTTGTCATTTATTTTTGGCTCTTGGGGCAGTGTTATTTTTCAGTATGAAAAAAAGCAAATTCAACACAAAATAGAAATTTGAAGTGTAGGGCAGGATGAAATCAAGGGAGGAGAGTGGGTAGGTAATAGCAAAAGGAAGAACTGAGATGTTGCCAAAAGGTGGAGGGTCTCCTTGTCCCCTGTCTGGAAGAATGATTCAAAAGATTTAGGTACCAATACACACCTTTCCACATGTACAAAGTAGAGCTGGGTTTCTACTAAGAAAAGGTGGGGATGGCCTTTCTGGAGGCTTTAGGGATCAAGGGAGGGCCTTTCTGGAGACTTTAGGGATCAAGGCTAGTCCCTTGCCCCCCCTTCTCCAACCAGGAGAAAAAGAAGGAATCCAACATGTGAAGGAGGTTATAGAGGAGAGGGAAGGATCTTGCTTAACAGAGTGGGGCAGACTCCTGCTAAAGGAACAGCTCAGGACAGAGCTTGGAAGAAGACTAAAAATAGAACTAATACTGTCAACACCTCCCATGAAGCTGAGAGAGGAGCAGGGAAATTCATGGAAATTAGGGCTCAATAACCTGGGTATTCTTCTCCAAAACTGCGCTAGAATAGAAAACTCTACCCCTTCCTTACAGGTACTGCTACTACTATGAGGTAGCTTGGTTTCCTTTCCCCCAGTGTACTACATGGGCTTAGGATAGTGTCCATCTACTGGGTTTTTAGTACGTGGTTCTAAATGAGATATGATGAGACCTAGCTTCTTGGAGAATTATCTTAAAAAACAAAGGGAAATATCACCTGAACAGATGGGAGAAATGGACAGCAAAACAAAATACAGGGTTACCCAGAAGGGCAGAAAATCTAGGTTTCCCAGAGTGGGAGAGAAGAAACATTCAACGACCAACAAATACTAATTGAGTGCCTATTATGTACCAGGACTGTTCTAGGACCCCCCTTCCAATAAAGGAAGCAAAGCAAAACAAAACAAAATGAGACAGAGGCAGAAAATGCAAATTCTGAGGGAGAGAACCAGGGCAACTGAGGAGGAAGGCTGAGGGAACAGAGAAGCCTTAGATGATGTGCTCTGCCTTAGGCGTCCTCTTTGGCCTCCTCACCAAAATCCTCTTCTTCTTCGGCGGTGGCATCCTGGTACTGCTGGTACTCAGAGACAAGGTCGTTCATGTTGCTCTCAGCTTCAGTGAATTCCATCTCGTCCATGCTCTCACCTGTGTACCAATGGAGGAAGGCCTTGGCTGGAACATGGCCATGAACTTCTCTGAGATGCTCTTGAAGAGCTCCCAGATGACTCTGCTATTTCCAATGAAGGTGATTGCCATCTTGAGACCATGGGGTGGGATATCTCAGACAGCTGTTTTAACACTGTTGGAGGATCCAGTACACAAAGTAGCTGCTGTTCTTGTTTTGCACATTGAGCGTCTGCTCATCTTCCTCCTTCATGGACATCTGCCCATGGAAGACAGCAACCACAGTGAAATAATGGCATAGCAGGCGTCCCAGGCAGCATCATGTTCTTGGCATCAAAGACCTGCTCATTAATTTCAGGCACAGTGAGAGCTCAATACTGCTGGCTTCCAAGGCTGGTCAGAGATGCAAAGCCAGACATGAAGAAGTGAAGATGTGGGAAACGCACCATGTTGACTGTTAGCTTGTGGAGGTCAGCATTGAGCTGACCAGGGAAGCGGAGGAGTTGCCAATCATTTTGTTACTGAGTGCACTTCACTAATCATGACCATTAACCCAGTATCTGAGGTGCAGTTTATAAATGTTTTTTCCCTTTTTAAAAACACAACACTTAGTGTTTTTTTCATTTAGAAATTGTTTTTTAAAAGAGGAAGTATTTTAAATTTCAATAATGTGGCTTAGAAACAACAGAGTATAATTAAAAAAGGAAAAATGTGGGGAGCATGTATTGTTAGCCTCAGGAAGATTATAGCATTTAGAACCCTGGAGACATCAAGACAAGTGGAAGGAAAAAAAAAAAGCTAGAGTAATTCCAGAGTGAGCTGCTGATCAGGAGATAAGAGTTGTCTCACTGATTAATTAAACTTCCCTAAAAGAAGTACCTTGGTAAAAGTGTTGGTCATAATGATAGGTAACCTGCATAGCTGTTAAGATCAAAGGTGATAAAATATATTTTTGCTTAATGTGGCCCTGTACATATCACTTTCTTTCCCTCTAGATCATCTGTTCCAAGGGTAACACCTGAGCTTCTGCCTGAACCCCACTTCCCCCTAGAGATCAGCCAACAGATGTGGTCTGACACCCAAGTCTCTTCGCATAAAGGCCGTATTTCATTTCCTCAGTTATCTTTATCACCCAGAGGGGTTGCTGAGTGAATACCTGAGGGGCCACAATGGCAGGGGGTTTGTGATCCAACCATTTCTCCATCCCTGGAAGCTCATCTTCAAAAAGGGAGGCTGCTCTGTGTCCCCTAGGGAGGGTTAGGGATGAAACCTCATTCCCATCTCCACTGATCTAGAGAGGGAACTTAAGTAGGCTTTGTCAGTCTGAGCCTGGACACCTGTGAAGCAGGACTCACCATACCTTTGTACAGAACTGTTTCAAAGAGTAAATGAGAAAAGTTGCCTATATTATGTGCATGTAGTGGGACTTCAGGGGCCCTTTAAATGTTGAGCTAGAACAAACAGTCGGTGCTGGCTGAGCCTCAAGGCTAAGGCAGGCACCGTGAAAAGTTGTTTCTCTTAATGAGATTACAGAAAGGTAGAGGAGGGAAGCAATTATCTCTCTGATATGCCTTGAGTCAAAGTTTCGGACACAGAGATTCTCTACTTCCTTGGGCGATTCAGAATCTCATAAGAGCTGTTCAACATTGTGCCCCTGAGGAGACCTTAAAGCAGTTCCCCATGCTAGGAAGACAGGCTTGTCTTTGACTCACCTGGTGAGCTCAGTGGAGGATGGCACTAGGGCAGCAAGCTGTTGTGTTTCTTAACTGTTATGTCTGGACTACTCTATATTCTAACATATTTATAGGAAAATTCTGGACCCGTCATGCAGTTGCCAGTGCAAGCGTCCTCAGATCATGCATTATCCAATAACACCACACTAGGATTTCTGCCATCTGCTGCCTCTCCGAGAGGCAAAAAATCCACAAAGCCTAGCTTTTTTTTTTTTTTTGACATGCAATTATCTGTTCTTCCATTCACTGACTAAATATATTGAGCTCAAAACCCATGCTGTTCCACGGGAGATGTCTCACTAACTCTTCAGTGGAAGTAAGATGGTAAGAAGGAAAGTCAGTATATGGGGAAATTCAAGAGTTAAATCAGAGAAGAAATGACTCTTCACATGAACTTTTACACTTTCAGGGAACTGGAGATTTTTAAAAATCCCTCCTTGGACCCCTCATCCCCATACAGTCACAAGTCTCTCTCACACTCTCTCTCCCCCCTCAAAATAAAATTTCCAGAGTTTTTTTTAAACATTCCCTGTTAACATTTTTCATCTCCTACAGTGTTGGTTTGAAACCCTCCCAGGAGCTTCCCTGATGTTATCTGAAACTGGACCCTGTACTTCGAAGGCAGGGAGAGACTGAAGAAAGAGGCAGGCCACTCCAGGTTGGTAAGTGGCAGTTTTAATAAGTAAAGGGAACTTACATATAAAGCTTGTCTTGGACAACAGCAAGTTGAAGGGATCCCTGCACCAGCCCTCCAAATCTTTAAAGTTTTTATAAAGAGGCCCTAAACGGGCTCAGTCATGTATACTGTACAGGTGTTTTCAATACCACATCAACATCTCAACACTATGTTCTTGGGGCAGCCCCTGGGAACAGGAAAGGCAAGAAAAACTCACATTCCAAGGACAGGAGAGGGGGTGAGAAGCTTTTGAGTGTCTGGGTCCAAGCTCACAGGTCAATCAGAGGTTGCGTCTTTTTCGTGATGTTCCCCAACACTCAGACTCATTCTTCATTTGTACTATATAGCTTCTGTCCCTGTGATTGCAATGAACCCTTGCTTTCTCACACCAAGGTCACAAGCCATCTCTTTGTCACTAGGTCTAGATATTTTATATAAATATTTTAACATGTTGAGTATTACATTTAATGACCTTCTAAATTACACATGCTTGTGTAGACTGTTTCTGTCACTTACATCATCTTTGCCTAAGTGATTTATATCCTGTGCCAGTGAAAGTGTCTTGCCAGTGGGATAGAGATTTGATGATTCCCATCTTTTGTCTAGATCACCCATTATTATTCTTTTCTATTCTGTTCTACTTCTTGGAGCTCAATAAGAAACTGCTTTACCCATGTCAAACTAGAAAGAAAATAAGAGACCAGAAGATACATGGAATGAAGGGAATGATGACAGAGGACCAAAATTTGCGTTCTATTTATGAGACAAAGGTGTTTTCTCTTGGAACCAGGAATCTCTTCTTAGACTTTGTATAGGAAATATCACGTAAAAAGACAAAAAGGCATTAGCACATAGCCATTCTTCACAGAACAAATCATAACAGCAAAAGACAAGGAATAAGACATATGTCTACCAATAAGGTTAAATGATAATCTAAGCACATCTAATACTAGAGTACTATGCAGCTATAAGGAGCAAAAAGGAGCTCCTCCCTATATTGCTATGGCATGATCTCCAGGATATATTGTTCAGTGAAAGAAGCAAGGTGCAGGAAAATGTGTAAACTTGCTGCTATCCAATATGGTAGGCACAGACACATGTGGCTATTTAAATAGAAGATAATTAAATTTAGATGAAATTAAAAATTCAATTCCTCAGTTGCATTTACCATACTTCAGATGTTCCACAGCTATAAGCAGCTAGCTACTGTGTTGGACAATGAAAACACAGAGTATTTCTATCTCTGCAGAAATTTCTATTGGATAATGCTAATGTAGAATATACCACCTTTTACCTATGAAAGGAAAGACAATTAAAATATATTTGTTTATATATTTAAGAACTTAAAGGTTAAAACAAAACAAAACAAAACAAAAAAAACCAGATAAAGATTATTATCTGTAAGAGGACAGAGAAACAGCCCAGGATGGAAGGTTATGATCTGTATTCTCTTAAAAATACTGTACAGATTTATGAGCTCTATATACTGAAGAGGGCAGGGAAACAGTGAACAACCCAGTAGCAGTGAGCACCCCTAGTCCTCAAACTGAATCCTCTGAAGCATTCTCTACTAAAAGGAACTCAGCTTTCTTGGAGAAATGGTTCATTCCAGGTCTGGGTGGGAATTGTTCCAGCTGAGTCTGGACCAAACTCTCATACGAGAAAGCGTGTCAAAGACAGAGAAGCCAACCTGAAAGGGCGTCCACTGATGAAAGATAAAACCGTTTGAATGTCAAATAAAATAATGACTACAATGTATTAAAACTCATCAAAATATAGATGAATCAAGAGCTCATGATGACATTCTGAAAGAAAAAAAGCAACAAAACCAACTTATTGCTCACTTTTGAAGGATCCTAGGGAAACAATTTATTATTTTGAATACAGAAATATAAGAGGCGCCTGGGTGGCTCAGTGGGTTAAAGCCTCTGCCTTTGGCTCAGGTCATGATCCCAGGGTCCTGGGATGGACCCCCACATCAGGCTCTCTGCTCAGCAGGGATACTGCTCCCCGCCCCTCTGCCTAGTTGTGATCTCTGTCTGTCAAATAAATAAATAAAATCTTAAAAAAATTTGAAAACAGAAATATTGCAAAAGAATTAAACATTCATTCTTCCTGTGTGAACCATACCACAGCATAACCTAACAGGAGATTAGGGGAAGTTCCTTTTATGGAAGAATTCCAGATAATAAATGTAGAAAAGATTGTAAGATTAGAATATCACCATTTTGTGATCTCTAATGAAATGTAGATCTGTGCAACAATCTTTATTTATTTGTTTAACATATATGTATGTATTATTGCTTTCAGGGGTACAGGTCTGTGATTCATCAGTCTTATGTAATACCCAGTGCTCATTACAACATATAACCTCCCCAATGTCTATCACCCAGTTACCCCCTTCCCCCTTCCCTCTAGCAACCCTCAGTTTGTTTCCTAAGATTAAGATACGGTTTGTCTTCCTCTTTGGTTTTGTCTTCTTTCATTTTTTACTCTCTTCCCCTATGATCCTCTGTCTTCTTTCTCAAATTCCACATATGGGTGAGATCATATGATAATTATCTTTCTCTGATTGACTTATTTTGCTTAGCATAATACCCTCTAATTCCATCCACATCATAGGCAACAATCTTTACATGCTGCCAAAAACTTGAGGTGAAAAGCAGATGGGAAATCTTATAATGGACAGATTAGGCTGACAACATCTGAACCAAGTGACTAATCTCAGCATCACAAGATGGAAGACAACTAGACACAATGAGCCTCCTGGTGTAATATTGTGAGGATAAACAACAATACATCTGAAGTAATTTTGCCAAAAAAAATATGAATTGGATCAAGCCTCTGAATCTAATCATCAGTTTAATAGAAATAAGGGAGGGAAGCAAAAGAACATAAACAATACAAGAGGGATAAAATCAGCAAAATCCAGAATAAAAATACCACAGGACAAAAAAAGGCAGTTTCTTAAGCAAATTAATTGAAAGGTGTGGTGGTTAATTTCATGTGTCAAGTTGATTGAGACACAGTATATAATGTTTGTGCAAGCATTATTCTTGTGTTTGTGAGGGTATTTATGGATGAGACTAACATTTGAATGGGTAGTCTGAGTAAAGTGGATTCTCCTCTCTAATGTGGGTGGCCACATCTAATCAATTGAAGGCTTGATGGAGCAAAAAGGCAGTTCTTGTCTGCCTTTAGACTCAAACTGAGAAATAAGCTCTTGGATCTCGAGCTTGCTAAATTTGGACTGGAATTTACACCATAGGCTCTTCTGGGTCTCAGTTTTGGAAATGGACTGGAACTACACCAAAGTCTCTCTTAGGTTTCTAGCTTGCGGACTGCAGGTCTTGGGATTTCTCAGCTTCTATAATCACGTGAGCCCGTTCCTTAAAATAAATCTATGTATGTATCTATATATCTATATATCTATATATCTATATTTACATCCTATATGTATATGACCTATTGGTTCCATTTCTGTGGAGAATCCTAAAATAAGCTTTTTGTACTGAAAGTGGTACTAAGGGAACAGTAACTTAAGGATGAGTTTTCTGAATACGTTCTGGTTTCTGTAATTGCTATTCTCAGTGATCCTATGGGTGAAGCATTATTATCCCCATTTTGAAGAGGGGGAAGCTGGGGCACAGTATCATTACCTGTCTTCCCTCCTGTGCCTCTACCTTTAGAGGAAAGCAGCTCCTGGACACACCTGTAGCAGGATGCACACTCCCTGGAGCTGGGCAGGACCCCAATGGCTTTACCTACAAGATGGCTGGGACACTGAGCCTGAAAGTGGGAAAGAGTTGGATCTGGATCCCTTTGTCTCCCCACACCCCAGGGTGGTTTAGCCTCCACAGCAGGGACCCACTCCCTCAGCTGATTCCCAGATATCTGAGGAAGAGAACTGCTCTCCTCACTAAGGCACATTTATCTCTATAAAAGTCATCATGCTCACCCTATTGCAGGATGGCAGAGTTCTTGTCTCACTGAGTTGAAGAATGAATCTCGTGGACACAGAAGGGTGAGTTTATTAAGTGAAGGTGAGCGCTGAAAGGAATGGAAAAAAGCTCTCTAGAGTGAGAGGGGTCCCAAATGTGTTGCCACTGACGGCATTTAGTGGCAGTCTTTTATTGAGAACAGGATGAGAAGCTTGTGGCCTTGAGATTCTTGTGCCGTCGTGGTTTGTTCCCTGGTCTCTTGCTCTGCTCTGTGTCAGCGTCTTCACCTGCCAGGAATAGTTTCGGAGCCTAGTCAGAGGAGTCAGGGTCCTCCTATCTCTCCTGATCATCCCTTCACCCCTTCCCCACTCATGGCATGGGATCTGTGGGCCAGAAGGAGCTACACTGGGATTGTGAGGAATGACTGTATACCTTTTTTTTAAAGATTTTATTTATTTATTTATTTAAATGAGAGAGAGAAAGAGAGAGTATGAGAGAGACAACATGAACGGGGAGAAGATCAGAGGGAGAGCCTGATGTGGGACTCAGTCCCGGGACTCCGGGACTCCCAAGATCATGACCTGAGCCAAAGGCAATTGCTTAACTAACTGAGCCACCCAGGTGCCTCTGACTGTATACTTTTTAATTAGTGGGTGTTAGGGATAGCACAAGTCTCCAAGGGATTCGGAAACAAGGCTTTCAGGACCTTGAGGGGCCAGCTGCTGCCAAGATAATGTTCTTTTAAAGCATTAAGTCACTAAGACAGCCATGAGTTCCTTGAGGAGGGTCACGCTCTGCATATTTCAGGTATCTATCAGTGGGCTGCAAGCTGTAAGGAGATTTTAATTTAAGCTACAGTTCTTTTGTTTTTGTTTCCCATACCAACCCTATGACGTCAGGTTTCTGTGGCAACTGGTATGAGCAGGGCTGGCCCTCTATACCAGAAGTCCTTTGCATATTCCTCCCTGACCTTTCCCTGGAAGCGAAACACCTTAGCTCTTCAGGCCACCACTTGAGAAAGTATAGTAATTACAGGATTTAGAGTGGGTCCTGGGGAATTGGCAGAACTCTGCCCAAATTGATGAAGAACAAAAACAAAATGTTCCTTTTCATTAGGAATTTTGCTTGCTTTAAAGTTGTTAGGGAAATATTATGAATACACAGTCCCAGCAGGTATCCTAGTGTTCTTGGAGATGAGCTAGCCCTGGAATGATGACCATGTAAAATCAAGTTCATGCTAATCACTTACTTGATTTACTGAGGCCACAAGGACAAATGGGTTGCACATCCCAGGCCTTCTCCATTGTTCTGACTGCATGTTCATCAAGCCACCTTCTGGGGAAATGACTTTCCATTGTCTCAGGGAACAGTATGTACCAATAACCTCTCATTCCCTTATAAAGCATGATTGAAGTGGAGGCTGTCTTGTGGAAGGGGATTGGAATACACTTCTAAATTTCAAGAGTAGGATGAAAATCATAAGCCATAAAAATTTCTCTGGAAAACCCCTTCAAGAGGAATTAAGAAAAAAAAAAGAAGGAATTGAGGAATTGTCCAAAATCTATACCCACACATAAATCCGCACACAGACTATAGCCAGGCAACTACAGATGTGAGAGAATAATAGCATATTTCATGTGGTGATACATACATATGTAATAAAAGTATCAAGAAATGTATTAAGATTGAAAAATCCAATTTTGGGGGAATAGTGACCCTTGGATAAGAAAGATAATGCAGTCACGGGGCGCCTGGGTGGCTCAGTGGGTTGAGCCGCTGCCTTCGGCTCGGGTCATGATCTCAGGGTCGTGGGATCGAGTCCCGCATCGGGCTCTCTGCTCGGCGGGGAGCCTGCTTCCACCTCTACCTCTGCCTGCCTCTCTGTCTACTTGTGATCTCTCTGTGTCAAATAAATAAATAAATAAAATCTTTTAAAAAAAAAAGAAGAAAGATAATGCAGTCAGAAAAGTACTTCAAATGAATTACAACTACATATGTAATATTTTATTATTTAATAGGAGGCTATAGTAGTCTTATATTATTTTTATAATTTGTTTAAAATAATTTATAATAAGCAATGGTTCTCTGAGCTTTGTGATTTTTAATATGATTCATATTAATTTAGAAATTGTTGGAAAAAATTAAGTCCAAAAGGAGATACATAAGAAGCAATCCTACTATTCATTAATTGAAAAAATGTGTCGGGTTTGTGCATTTACTCCAATTACAAGCTCCATTCATGCTTCTATATTCATTACATGTAGTTTTGCATAGGAATCAACGTTTGCTAAAGATCATGACACCAGTTACTAACTTTTCCCAACTTCACAAACAACTTTATCTGACTTTAAAGTGCCTGTCCCTAGCCTTTGGGTAATACAGTCTTTTCTCTGTGTTAGGGCTGAGGCTTTTCTTTTTCTTGCTCCTTTAGGTGTATGGTTAGGTTGTTTATTTGTGAGTTTTCTTTCTTCTTTATGTATGCCTATATTGCTATAAACTTTCCTTCTTAGAATAGCTTTAGTTGCATCCCATATATTTGGGCTTTTGAGCTTTCATTTTCATTTGTTTCCATGTATTTTTTAATTTCCTCTGATTTCTTGGCTGGTGAATTCATTTTGGGTTTTTTTGTTTTGTTTTGTTTTGTTTTTGCCTATTCATTCTTTAGTAGCATATATTTGTGTTCTTTCCAGGTTTTTTCTTGTTGTTGATTTCTAGTTCTATAGTGTTGTGGTTGGGGAATAAAAGCATGGTATGACTTCTATTTTTTGTATTTGTTGAGACTTGTTTTGTGGTCTAGCATATGATCTATTCTGGAGAATATTCCATGTGCATTTGAAAAGAATGTATATCTACTGTTTTAGGGGGAATGTTCTGAATATATCTCTTAGATCCGTTTGAGCCAATGTGTCATTCAAGGCCACTGTTTCCCTGTTGATTTTTTGTGTGGATGCTCTCCATTGATGTAGGTTGGATGTTAAAGTCCTCTATTTTCATTGTATTACCATTGGTTACTTCCTTTATGTTTGTTTTTAGCTGCTTTATGTATCTGGGTGGTCCTGTGTTGGTTGCGTAAGTATTTATAATTGTCATATTTTCTTGTTGGATTTTACCTTTATACTTATAGTGTCCTTCTTTGTCCCTTGTTGCAGTCTTTTATTTATTTTTACTTCCTTTTCTAAAGATTTATTTCTGTATTTGAGAGAAAGGGAGAGACCCTGGGGGGGGGGGCAGAGGGAGAGAGAGAGAGAGAGAGAGAATCTCTAACACACTCCTTGTTGAGCGCAGAGCCCATGGGGCTTGATCTCAAGACCCTGAAATCATGATCTGAGCAAAAATCAAGTCATACACTTAACTAACTGAGCCCCCCAGGTGCCCCACAGTCTTTGTTTTAAAGTGTATTTTGTGTAGCATAAGTATTGCTAGCCTAGCTTTCTTTTCACTACCATTTGCATGATAAATTCTTTTCCATCCTTTCATGTTCAATCTGCATGTCTTTTTTTTAAGATTTAATTAATTTATTTGACACACAGAGAGAGATATCACAAGTAGGCAGAGAGGAAGGCAGAGGGAGAGGGGGAAGTAGGCTCCTGGTTGAGCAGACATCCCAATGCAGGGCTCAATCCCAGGAGCCTGAGATCGTGACCTGAGCCGAAGGCAGAGGCTTAACCCACTGAGTCACCCAGGTGCCCCTGCATGTCTTTTTTTTGTTTTTTAAAGATTTTATTTATTTGAGAGAGAGAGGAGAGCAAGAACACAAGCAAGGAGAGCAGCAGAGGGAGAGGGAGAAGCAGGGATGCGTGGCTCGATCCCAGGACCCTGGGATCATGACCTAGCCAAAAGCAAGTGCTTAACTGACTGAGCCACCCAGGCATCCCTGGATGTATCTTTAGATATGAAATGAATGTCATATATAGGCAGCATATAGATGGGTTTTGCTTTTTATCCATTTAATCACCCTATGTATTTTGATTGGGTCATTTAGTCTATTTACACGAAGTAATTATTGATAGGTATGTACTTATTGCCATTTTGTTGCTTCTTTTATGGTTGTTTTGTAGTTTTTCGATGTTCCTTTCTTCTCTTGTCTTCTGTCATGGTTTGCTGGTTTTCTTTAGTGATATACTTGGATTCTTTTCTCTTTATTTTTTGCATATGTATCACCAGTTTTTGATCTGTTATGACCATTGGGTTTATATATAACATTTTCTGTATGTAACATTCTGTATTAAATTGATGGTTGCTTAAGCTTGAACCCATTCTTCACTCCTTCACTCTCCCACACACACATTTTAGGTTTATGGTGTCATACTTTGCATGCTTTTATTTTGTGAATCCCTTGACTGAGTTTTATAGATATATTTAATTTTACTGCTGTTGTGCTTTCTACTTTTCTTACTCCTACTTTTGGTCTTTCCTTTCCAGTCAAAGAGTCCCTTTCAATATTGTAGCACTGGTTTAGTGGTCATGAATTCTTCTAACTTTTGTTTGGGAAACTCTTTATCTCTCCTATTCTGAATGATAACCTTGTTGGATAGAGTATTCTTTTTCTTTAAACATTTTTAAAATTTAAATTCAATTAATTAACATATAATGTATTATTGGTTTCAGAGGTACAGATCTGTGATTCATCAGTCTTATATATACAGTGCTCACTACATCACATGTCCTCCTTAATGTCAATCACTCAGTTGTCCATCCTTCCACCCCCCCACTCTCTAGCAACCCTCAGTCTGTTTCCTATGATTAAAAGTCTCTTGCAGTTTGTCTCCTTCTCTGTTTTTTTTTAATTTTTTATTTTTTTCCTCTCTTCCCTTATAATCTTCTGTTTTGTTTCTTAAATTCCACATATGAGTGAAACCATATGATAATTGTCTTTCTCTAATTGACTTATTTTGCTTAGCATTATACCCTCTAGCTCCATAGATGTCATTGCAAATGGCAAGATTTTATTTTTTTGATGGTTACATAATATTCCATTGTATATAGATCCCACATCTTTATCCATTCATCTGTCAATGGACACCTAGTCTCTTTCTGTAGTTTGGGTATTGTGGACATTGCTGTTATAAACATTGGGAAGCTGGTACCCCTTCAGATCACTACATTAGTATATTTGAGGTAAATATCTAGGAGTGCAGTTGCTGGGACATAGGGTAGCTCTATTTTCAACTTTCTGAGGAACTTCCATACTGTTTTCCAGAGTGGTTGCACCAGGTTGCATTCCTACCCACAGTGTAAGAGGGTTCCCCATTCTCTGCATCCTTGCCAACTTCTGTTGTTTCCTGACTTGTTAATTTTAGCTATTCTGACAGGTGTGAGGTGGTATCTCATTGTGGTTCTGATTTGTGTTTCCCTGATGCTGCATGAGTATTTCTTCATGTGTCTTTTAGCCATTTGCATGTCTTCTTTGGAGAAGTATCAGTTCATGTCTTCTGCCTATTTCTTGACTGGATTATTTGTTCTTTGGGTATTGAGTTTGATAAGTTCTTTATAGATTTTTGGATACTAGCCCTTTATCTGATATGTCATTTGCAAATATCTTCTACCATTTGATAGGTTGTCTTTTGGTTTTATTGACTGTATCCTTCGCTGTGTAAAAGCTTTTTATTTGATGAAGTCCCAACAGTTCATTTTTGCCTTTGTTTCCTTTGCCTCTGGAGATATGTTTAACAAGAAGTTGCTGTGGCCGAGGTCAAAGAGTTTGCTGCCTGTATTCTCCTCTAGGAGTTTGATGGATTCCTGTTTCACATTTAGATCTTTCAACCATTTTGAGTCTATTTTTGTGTATGGTGTAAGGAAGTGGTCCAGTTTCATTCTTCTGCATATGACTGTCCTATTTTCCCAACACCATTTGATGAAGAGACTGTCTTTTTTCCATTGGATGTTCTTTCCTGCTTTGTTGAAGATTAGTTGACCATAGAGTTGAGGGTCCGTTTCTGGATTTTCTGTTCTGTTCTGTTGATCTAGGTGTTTGTTTTTGTGCAGTACCATGCCGTCTTGATGATTACAGCTTTGTAATACAGCTTGAAGTCTGGAATTGTGATGCCACCAGGTTTGGTTTTCTTTTTCAACATTCCTCTGGCTCTTTGGGGTCTTTTGTGGTTCCATACAAATTTTAGGATTCTATTTTCCAGCTCTGTGAAAAACATCGATGGTATTTTGTTAGGGATGGGATTCAGTGTGTAGATTGCTTTAGGTAGTATGGACATTTTAACAATATTTATTCTTCCAATCCATGAGCATGGAATATTTTTCCATTTCTTTGTGTCTTCCTCAATTTTTTAAGCCTTCCTAAATTTTATTGGCACTGAAATAGAACATGGGTTGAGCATAAACCCCACCAAAAACAATTTTTAAAACCCCTCAAAAACACACATACATGCAAAAACTCAGAACAAAATCTAAACTTTCTCGCTAGCCTCCCTGTGGGTGCATTATTATCCCCCCAGGCAGCTAGACTGCACCACAACTCCAGGTTTGAATTTAGCTGGTAGAGGGCATATCACCAAGGAAGTGTCAATATAATTCATATATAATTTATGAATGTTCTATAGTTTTCTGAGTACAGATCCTCTGCCTCTTTGGTAGGTTTATTCCTAAGTATCTTATGGCTTTGGTATAACTGTAAATGGGATCAATTCTTTAATTTCTCTTTCTTCTCATTGTTAGTGTATAGAAATGCAACTGATTTCTGTGCATTGATTTTATATCCTGCCACTTTGTTGAATTCCTGTATGAATTCTTGCAATTTTGGGGCAGAGTCTTTCGCATTTAGCACATAGGGTATTATGTCATTGGCAAAGAGTGAGAGTTTGACTTCTTTGCTGATTCAGATGCTTTTTATTTCTTTTTGTTGTCTGATTGCTGAGGCTAGGACTTCTAGTACTATGTTGAACAGCAGTGGTAATAGTGGACATCCCTGCTGTGTTCCTGACTTTAGTGGAAAACCTCTCAGTTTTTCCTGTTGAGGATGATAATCGCTGCGGACTTTTCACATATGGCTTTTATAATATTGAGTTATGTCCCCTCTTTCCCTCCATTGTGAATAATTTTAATCACGAAAAGATGCAGTACCTTGTCAAATGCTTTTCATACATCTATTGAGAGGATCATATAGTTCTTGTCCTTTTATTAATGTAGTGTATCGCATCGATTGATTTGTAGATGTTGAACCAAACTTGCAGCCCAGAAGTAAATCCCCCTTGTTCGTGGTGAATAATCCTTTTAATGTATTGTTGGATCTTATTGGCTAGTATCTTGGTGAGAATGTTTGCATCTATGTTCATCACATTTATTGGTCTGTAATTCTCCTTTTTTGGTGGGGTCTTTGACTGGTTTTGAGATCGGTGATCCCATTACCTTGGGAAAGGTAATGCTGGTTTCATAGAATGAGTTTGGAAGTTTTCCTTTCCTTTTTATTTTTTTTGAAACAGCTTCAGAAGAATAGTTATTAATTCTTCTTTAGATGTTTCATAGAATTCCCCTGGGAAGCATCCAGCCCTGGGTTCTTTTTTGTTGGGAGATTTTTGATTATTGTTTCAATTTCCTTGCTGGATATGGGTCCATTCAGGTTTTCTATTTCTTCCTGTTTCAGTTTTGGTAGTTTATGTGTTTTTAGGAATGTATCCATTTCTTCCAGATTGCCTAATTTTCTCAACACCATTTGTTGAAGAGATTATCTTTTTCCCATTGCATATGCTTTCCTACTTTGTTGAAGATTAATTGATCATATAATTTCTGCTGCCATTTTTAATACTATGTGCATTTGTAGTGTATGGGGTGGATTGAGCTTCATGATATATTTATTATGAAAAGGCAGTATGCAAAATTGTAAGTAAAATCTTATTTCCTTTCTGTTCTTCCATGTAGTTATGTTTGCATAGTAAAACTTCTGAAAAAAGATATGTTGAAATGGAAACTGCCTTTTGTGAGTAATATGTCATGTTATAATACATAAAGGAATGCAAATTAATATCCTGAGCTATCATGTAAAAAAGACAAGTTGCTTAGGTGTACCTTGGTGGCTCAGTCAGTTAAGCATCTGACTCTTGATCTCACCTCAGGTCTTGATCTCAGGAGTGTGAGTTCATAATCCCATGCTGGTCTCCATGAGGGGTGTGGAGACTACTTAAAAAAAATACTTAAAAAAGACAAGTTGCTTAAAATTTGTTATAATATAATTTGACAAAAGTATATATGTAAATGAACATATTTTGTTTTATAAGTATATGTGTATGTGTGTATATGTGTGTGTATCTATATCTATATCTATATCTATCTACATTCTTGCCTCTAAAGATGTGTATGACACTGGAGTAGTAGTGACTTTGAACTTATTCATCTGTAAAATGGGGGTATTGGTATTTACATCAAGGGGCTGTTATGACAAATGAGGAAAACTTTAGAAACCACCTGATACATATTATTTCAGCAAATATATGTATGGTCTTCAATGTGTTCTTCCACTCACAAAAGAGATGGTTGAAAATTGATCATCCATATAGATCTATCAGATTGAAGCTGAAGGAAAGGAAATGTAAACATATTTATATGAGAGATAAGATTTTGTGGTATTTCTTTATAGGATGATTTACCTAAAGATGGTTTAAACAAAGAAACAAATCAACTCCTCTTTATTTTTTTGTCCATTCTGATCTTTTTACCTTCCATTTGACACTGGAGAAGCAAGATTCCTTTGAGTCACAGAAAAGAGACAGTACAGAATAACAGAGTACAAGGATGGGTCTGCTGTACAAAGACTGGAACGAGGAAGCTTTGGTCCCAAATACCAGATCAGTTTTTGCTTATAGTGCTATAGGTAGTCACTTTCCCTGTGCTAGCCTTAGCCCTAACACAGAAAAAAATCTTGCAATTCACAATAGCTAGTGATGGAGATTTGGGGTCAGATAGAGTTGTCAACTTGGGAAAATTTAATAACTGGTTTAATGATCGTTAACAAATATTGAATAATATGTGAAACCCACATGTAATGAATTTACTTTACAGATGCATACCTAGAGAAGATAGTAGGAGGAAATGCACAAATATCGTATTCTTTAAAAAAAATAATTCATGTTAGGATTGCTTCTTAATTATATATGTCATTCTGGACCTAATAATTTTTCCACAGTTTCTAAATTAGTATGGAATATTTTAAAAATCAGAATGAAAGTGCATAGAAACAAGCATCATTGGTTATATAATTTTTAGATGGACATTGTAAAAATAATAGAGCAAACTTCCACATTTTTCATATAAATATTAAATATTACATATACGGTTGTAACTCATTTGAACTACTTTTCTTACTGTATTAGATATCTTCTTTTTAAAAAAGATTTTATTTATTTATTTGACAGAGAGAGAGAGAGAATGGGAGAAAGACCACAAGCAGGGAGAGCGGCAAGCAGAGGGAGAAGCAGGCTCCCTGCTGAGCAGGGAGCCTGACTCAGCAGCAAGCCTGATGTGGGACTTGATCCCAGGACCCTGGGTTCATGACCTGAGCCCAAGGCAGACGGTTAATGACTGAGCCACCCAGGCACCCTCTATTAGATACTTTCTTATCCAGGGGTAATCACTAACAAGAATTTGGACTTTTAAATTTTCAATGTATTTCTTTATATGTATATGTGTGTGTATATATATATATATACACACACACATATATATATATCACATTTATATATTCCTATGTGAAATATGCTATTATTTTCTTTCATGTTTTATTTATAGTCTCCTGGTCTTGTCTGTGTGTGGGTTCATATGTGCCTATGGATTTTGAACATTTCCTCAATTCACTCTTGAAAGGATTTCCAAAAGAAATTTGCATGATGTCTGATTTTCATCCAGCTCTTTGAACTTTGAAATTCATTACAATCCCCTTCCACAAGAAGAGACTCCACTGCTATGCTCCTTTATAAGAGAATGAGAGGTGTTGCCCCATACTGCTGACTGAGACACATGGAAAGCCACTTCCTCAGACAGTGACTTGGTGAGTATGTAGTCAGAACAAGGGATGTTTATTCACTTTGAGAAGTTTTTTCAAAGACGTTCTCCTGAGATAATTTGTACTGCCACAGGGAGAGACTTTCAAGGAAGCCAATTTTCTTTTATTGAAGTATAGTAAATACACAATGTTACATTAGGTGTATACATCAGGTATACAGAAGCCACTTTTCCTGAGTACACATAGACAGGACTCCTTTACTGGAGAAAGGATACTTAAGTATTGAAGTCCCTGATTGTCTTATGCAGCCCTGCTGGGTGGAAGGATCTATACAGTTCTGGGGTCCATTAATAGGAAGCCCAGCTGCCTTGCAGCAAATCTAAGCCACATTATTCAATATCATCTTTGTAAGGAACAAAGTAAATGCATTTTTCTCCTTCTTTTGTCCTATTTCTTAGCTTTTCAGTGGTTTCTTAGTTCAAGATGAAATATGGAAGAGGGGCATATTTGGGGGGCCCTCCAAGGTCCAAGAATTTTTGAGCAAGACCACAGGAATAATTTGGGAGCCAGAAAGATAGAAAAGAAGAAAATGGTTGTGGATGTATTTTTAGACCCTCTCCTGAGGGCAGAGGACAAACATGTATTTCATAAGGGGAGCTTGCCAAAAGTTTTGAAGGGAGAGGCCTGGGCTGTTCAACCCATTTGTCCTTCAACCCCACTATTCAGGTAAGTGACTCTCTAGATAGAGGAGTGAGTGCAGGTGGAGGATATGCCCACACCTGGAAGAAAATATCAGGAATGGAGGATATGAATTCCCCAGGGTTCATATATACAATGGAATATTATTCAGCCATCAGAAAAGATGAATACCCACATTTGCATCCATATGGATGGAACCAGAGGAGATTACGCTAAGTGAAATAAGTCATGCAGAGAAAGACAATTATCATATGGTTTCACTCATATGTGGAACATAAGCAATAGCATGGAGGACCATAGGGGAAGGAGGGAACTGAATGAGAGGAAATCAGAGAGGGAGACAAACCATGAGAGATTCTTGACTCCAGGAATCAAACTGAGGGTTGCAGAGGGGAGGAGGGTTGGGAGGATGTGGTAATTTAATGGGATATTAGTCACTTGATGTGATATGATGAGCACTGGGTGTTATATGCAACTAATGAATCACTGAACACTACATCAAAATCTACTGTTTTTGATGTGCTGCATGTTGGCTAACTGAAAATAATAATAATAATAGAAACTCTCCTCCCCCAAGGAAAGAATTCCCCAGGAAAGACAATGTATGGTTCAACTGGTAGGTTTCTGCCTATTAAGTGACTGTAATCGTTTAGGCCTATTTCCCTGAAGTAACTCTGAGACTTCTTGAATGACATTTTTGTGTGTGTGTGTGTATGTATGTATCTAGGTCATTCAGTCACATGGTTAGAGACAGTCTCTTAGTTTTCTGCCACAGATGGCTGACTGCTTACCATAACCTTGATTTTAAATGTGCACCCTGTGAAGGCTAGTTCATCTCCAAGAACCCTAGAGTAACTCCCTGAGTCTCTGCATACTGATAATATTCCCCCACTGTCTCTTTAAAGCAAACACAGTTCCTGATGACAGGGATATTCTTTGTTTCATCAACTTGAGCAGAGTTCCCTCAGTTGCCCTGTCCCAGTCTAGTGCATCTAATTAGTATGTTTTCTCACGTGATGGCCTAAAGTGTTACAGTATTTTCCTTTCAGCGACTTCCAAAAAGCTCTAGTGGGTTTGTGTCACAGATTCTCCCTCTCACTTTCATTACAAGCTGGAGTTCAGGCTTTTGTCACAAGGTGGCAACAAAGTACCACCTTCATCAAACTCCACGCTGAAGAACTGTCTGCAAAGAGTAAAAAAAAAAAAAAAAAAAAAAAAAGACAATAATCTCCCTTAAAACAAGGAGTTGAACCTATACAGAATAATACTAGGGATGTCTGGGTGGCTCTGTTGGTTAAGCATCTATCTTGGGCTCAGGTCATCATCCCAGGGTCCTAGGATTGAGTCCTGCATCAGGTTTCTTGCTCAGTGGGGGACTCTGCTTCTCCCTCTGCCCGGCACACCCCCTCCTTGTGTGCGCACTCTTTCTCTGACAAATAAACAAAATAAAATAAAGAATGATTCTAATTCTGTCTAAAGAATGATTAGATGTAAAAGAAGATTCTGAACACATATATTCTGGGAACTGCCGACCATGAAACAAATGGTGGGAGTGGTGTATTGTGGTATTCAGTGGCAGGTGTGTGAAAGTGGTGTAGAGCAAAAGATGGGGTAGGTGACTGAGAGAGGCTGGGGCATCAGAACTAGGTCTGGGCAGTTGTGTTCTTTGCCATGGACAGGGAATGATAGATAGGGGTGGGAGGTCTCAGTAACCTATACAAGGGTAGGTTAGTGGAGAGTGAATGCCCTATTCTCCTATTTCAGAAATATGTCCAAGTTGATGGAACAAAACAATGTCTCGGTCATCAGGAATTTTGTTTGCTTTAAAGAGACAGTAGGGAAGTATCTGTATATTGAGATGCAGAGTAATATCTTAAAGTTCTTGGAGGTGTGCTAGTCCTTGGAGAATGAACATGTAAAATTAAAGACATGCTAAGTGGTTAGCCGTCTGTGGCAGAAAACTAAGAGATGGTCTATAATTATGTAACTGAATAATTTAGATACATACACACAAAAAGTTATTGAAGAAGTTTCAGTTATTGGTACACCTGGGTAGCTCAGTCAGTTAAGCTTTTGACTCTTGGTTTCAGCTCAAGTCATGGTCTTGGCGGTCGTGGGATCGAGCCCTGTATTGGGCTCTATGCTCAGTGCAGAGTCTGCCTCAGATTCTTCCTGCCTCCTATTCTGCCCCTCCCCATTCATGTGCTCTCTCGCTCTCTCAAATAAATAAATAAAATCTTAAAAAAAGAATTCTCAGTTATTTCATGGAAGAATGGCAATACTATTCCAATGACTTAGAAGGCAGAAACCTAGTCAACTGAACCATACATTAGATATTCCCAGAGAATTCCTATCCTCCATTCCTGCTAATTTATTTCTGGTGTAAGGACACCCACAACCAGACACATCTAACCTCTCTACACACTTGCTTCTCTACCTAGGGAATCAACTACCTGATTAGCGGGGTTAAAAAGACAAATGAGTTGCACTGTCCAGGCTTTTCCCTTCAAAACTCTTATAGTAAGCTGTCCTTATGAAGCATATGTTTTCCTCTGCCCGCAGGGTTGTGTCTAAAAATACATCCACTGCTTTTTTACCCTTTTCTACATCTTGCTGGATCCCAAACTACTTATATGGTCTTGCTCAAAAATGCTTAAGCCTTAGGGTTCCCCAAAATACATCCCTTCTCCATATCTGGGATCTGAACCAACTAAGCTATAAGACAAAAGAATAAGAAGAATATTCATTGACTTTAGTTGTATTAAAGGTGATGTTGGAAAAAGCGGCTTAGATTTGCCACAAGGCAGGTGCGCTTCCTATGAATGAACCCCAGAACTGTATAGAACAGAAAGGTCAAGGACTGCAATCCATATGTATCCATTATCTGATGAAGGAGTCCTGTCTATGTGTCCTCAAGAAAGTGGTTTCCTTGCAAGATTATCCTTGTAGCAGCAGAAAGTATTTAAGTACACCTTTTGTGAGGAGACTTCTTAAAATAAATAAGTATCCCTTGTTCTGACTGCATACTTACCAAGACACCTTCTGAGGAAATGGTTTCCCAGGTGTCTTGGGAAGCAGTTTGAAGAAATACCTTCTCATTCCCTGAAGATACATGATTAAAGTGCAGGATCTTCTTTTGGAAGGGAATTGGAATAAATTTCTAGATTCCAAGAGGAGGATGAAAATCATGTCATGAAAATTTCTCTTGGAAATCTTTTCATGTTTGTGCATTTCCTCCCCTTATATTATCTATGCATGCATATATAATGTATACTTACTATATGTGAGTTTCATGTATGACTCAACATTTGCAAAAGATCATGAAACCAGTTATTAACTTTTCCCAAATTGTTAAGCAACTCTTCTAGGTTCAAAAGTCCTTGTCCCTAACCGGTGGGTTTGCAATCTTTTTCCTGTGTTAGGGCTGAGGCCAGGACATGGGAAGTGACCCATGGTACTACAGACAAAGACCCATTTGATATTTGGGACCTGGGCTTCCTGATTTCAGTACCTTGTACAGCAGACCCATCTTGGTACTCTGTTATTTTGTACTGTCTTCTTTCTGGGGATCACTGGGAGGCTGCTATTCCAATGTTAAATGGAAGGTAAAAGGATCATAAAAAACATTAAAAATTTTGCTAAGTTAGTGCAAATAAATAGTAAATAATGGCCTTGTTATTTGATTCACTTCTTCATTTCTTCCACCTTTAGGTAACTCATCCTTTAAAGATATTCCACCAAAGCTTATCCATCACGCAAATATGTATACATTTTCTTTCCTTCTGTTTCAGTTGAAGGATCACTGGAAGATTTATTTGTAAGACCTCTCTTTTGTGGATAGAAGAACTCTGAAAATACCATACATATGTTGACTGATATTATGTATCAGATGCTTCTGAAGTTTTGCTCATTTCTTTTTTTCCTTTTTAAAAAGGATTTTATTTATTTATTTGACAGAGATCACAAGTAGGCAGAGAGGCAGGCAGAGAGAGAGGGGGAAACAGGTTCCCTGCTGAGCAGAGAGCCCGATGTGGGGCTATATCCCAGGACCCTGAAATCATGACCTGAGCTGAAGGCAGAGGTTTAACACACTGAGCCACCCAGGCACCCCAAGTTTTGCTCATTTCTTAAAATAGCTCTCTGAGGTAAATATCAATATGGAGAAATATTTAATTATTTTAGAGAAGATCTGAACAACAGAATCCCAAGAGCAGATCTTAAAGATAGAGATATAGAACAGTGATGCCTATTAGACAAAACAACTTGCTTTTCAGAAAAGCATGGGACGTTCATATAAATGGATTCTGTCAGAGGTTGTTAAACTAATTTTGAGCCCCAATGGAAATACAGATTAAAATTGCTGAATTTGATGAGGATAATGATAATGAAAACAAAACATATCAGAATCTATCCAAAGCAACTGTAAGAAGCATTAAATACCTACATTAGGGTGGGAAGTGAGTGAAATGGGTGAGAGGAGTCAAAATGTACCAACTTCCACTTATAAAATAAATAAGACATGGTGATATAATGTATAGCATGGTGACCATAATAATACTATATTACATATTTGAAAGTTACTAAGGGAGTGGATCTTAAAATTCTCATCATTAAAAATAGTTTCATATTTATGTATGGCAATAGATGTTAACTAGACTTATTGTAGTGATCATTTGACAAAATATACAAATATAGCATCATTATGGTATATAATTAAAACTAATATACTGCTATATGTCAGTTATACCTCAGTAAAGAAAAAAAGAAATGGGTTGAGATGGTCAAAAGCTACAAACTTCCAGTTATAAGACAAACCAGTTCTGGAGGTGTAATGGTGACAATAGTTAACAATAGTGTATTATATATTTGAAAGTAGCTAAGAGAGTAGATCTTAAGTTCTTATCACAAAAAACAAACAAAAAACTATTTGAAGTTATGGATATTAACTAAACTTCTTGTAGTAATCTTTTTGCAATATATACATATATCAAATTATTATGTTGTACTTCTTAAATTTATACAACTTTATGTTTTAATTTTATCTTTTAAAAATTTTTAAATAATTTTTAAAATAATTTTTAAATTTTTATTAACATATAATGTATTAGCCCCAGGGGTACAGGTCTGTGAATCGCCATGTTTACACACTTCACAGCACTCACCATAGCATATACCCTCCCCAATGTCCATAACCCAACCACCCTCTCCCTACCTGTCCCTCCCCCAGCAACGCTCAGTTTGTTTTGTGAGATTAAGAGTCTCTTACGGTTTGTCTCCCTCCCGAGCTCATCTGGTTTCATTTTTTCCTTCCCTACCCACCAAACACCCCACGTTGCCTCTCAAATTCCTCATATCAGGGAGATCATATGATAACTGTCTTTCTCCGATTGACTTATTTCGCTAAGCATAATACCCTCTAGTTCCATCCACGTTGTTGCAAATGGCAAGATTTCATTCCTTTTGATGGCTGCATAGTATTCCATTGTGTGTGTGTGTTTGTGTGTGTGTGTCTATATCTATATATATATATATCTCACATCTTCTTTATCCATTCTTCTGTTGATGGACATCTAGGTTCTTTCCATAGTATAGCTATTGTGGACATTGCTGCTATAAACATTTGGGTGCACGTGCCCCTTCAGATCACTACATTTGTATCTTTTGGGTAAATACCCAGTAGTGAGATTGCTGGGTCATAGGGTAGCTCTATTTTCAACTTTTTGAGGAACCTCCATGCTGTTTTCCAGAGTGGTTGCACCAGCTTGCATTCCCACCAACAGTATAGGAGGGTTCCTCTTTCTCTGCATCCTTGCCAGCATCTGTCGTTTCCTGACTTGTTAATTTTAGCCATTCTGACTGGTGTGAGGTGGTATCTCATTGTGGTTTTGATTTGTATTTCCCTGATGCCGAGTGATGTGGAGCACTTTTTCGTGTGTCTGTTGGCCATCTGGATGTCTTCTTTGCAGAAATGTCTGTTCATGTCCTCTGCCCATTACTCAATTGGATTATTTATTCTTAGGGTGTTGAGTTTGAGAAGTTCTTTATAGATTTTGAATACTAGCCCCTTATCTGATATGTCATGTGCAAATATCTTCTCCCATTCTGTTAGTTATCTTTAGTTTTGTTGACTGTTTCCTTTGCGGTGCAAAACCTTTTGATCTTAATGAAGTCCCAATAGTTCGTTTTTGCCCTTGCTTCCCTTGCCTTTGGTGACATTCTTAGGAAGAAGTTGCTGTGGCTGAGGTCAAAGAGGTTGCTGCCTGTGTTCTCCTCAAGGATTTTGATGGATTCCTTTCTCATATTGAGGTCCATCATCCATTTTGAGTCTATTTTCATGTGTGGTATAAGAAAATGGTCCAGTTTCATTTTTCTGTGTGTGGCTGTCCAATTTTCCCAACACCATTTGTTGAAGAGTCTGTCTTTTTTCCATTGGACATTCTTCCCTGCTTTGTCAAAGATTAGTTGACCATAGAGTTGAGCGTTTATTTCTGGGCTTTCTATTCTGTTCCATTGATCTATGTGTCTGTTTTTGTGCCAGTACCGTACTGTCTGGATGATGACAGCTTTGTAATAGAGCTTGAAGTCTGGAATTGTGATGCCACCAACTTTGGCTTTCTTTTTCAACATTCCTCTGGCTATTCGATGTCTTTTCTGATTCCATATAAATTTTAGGATTATTTGTTCCATTTCTTTGAAAAAGAAAATGGGATTTTGATAGGGGTTGCATTAAACGTGTAGATTGCATAGACATTTTCACAATATTTGTTCTTCCAGTCCATGAGCATGGAGCATTTTTCCATTTCTTTGTGTCTTCCTCAATTTCTTTCATGAGTATTCTATAGTCTTCTGAGTACAGATACTTTGCCTGTTTGGTTAGGTTTATTCCTAGGTATCTTATGGTTTTGGGTGCAATTGTAAATGGGATTGGCTCCTTCATTTCTCTTTCTTCTGTCTTGTTGTTGGTGTATAGAAATGCAACTGATTTCTGTGCATTGATTTTATATCCTGACACTTTACTGAATTCCTGTACAAGTTCTAGCAGATTTGGAGCAGAGTCTTTTGGGTTTTCCACACAAAGGATCATATCATCTGCAAAGAGTGATAGTTTGACTTCTTCTTTGCTGATTTGGATGCCTTTAATTTCTTTTTATTGTCTGACTGCTGAGGCTAGGATTTTTAGTACTATGTTGAATAGCAGTGGTGATAATGGACATCCCTGCCGTGTTCTTGACCTTAGCGGTAAAGCTCTCAGTTTTTCTCCATTGAAAATGATATTCACGGTGGGTTTTTCATAGATGGCTTTGATGATATTGACGTATGTACCCTCTATCCCTACACGTTGAAGAGTTTTGATCAAGAAAGGATGCTGTATTTGTCAAATGCTTTTCATCATCTATTGAGAGTATCATATGGTTCTTGTTCTTTCTTTTATTAATGTATCACAATGATTGATTTGCAGATGTTGAACCAACCTGGCAGCCCTGGAATAAATCCCACTTGGTCGTGGTGAATAATCCTTTTAATGTACTGTTGGATTCTATTGGCTAGTATTTTGGTGAGAATTTTTGCATCTGTGTTCATCAAGGATATTGGTCTGTAATTCTCTCTTTGACGGGATCTTTGTCTAGTTTTGGGATCAAGGTAATGCAGGCCTCAAAAAATGAGTTTGGAAGTTTTCCTTCCATTTCAATTTTTTGGAACAGTTTCAGGAGAATAGGAATTAATTCTTCTTTAAATGCTTGGTAGAATTCTCCTGGGAAGCCGTCTGGCCCTGGGCCCTTGTTTGTTGGGAGATTTTTGATGACTGCTTCAATCTTCTTACTGGTTATAGGTCTGTTCAGGTTTTCTGTTTCTTCCTGGTTCAGTTGTGGTAGTGTATATGTCTCTAGGAATGCATCCATTTCTTTCAGATTGTCAAATTGGCTGGCGTATAGTTGCTCATAATATGTTCTTATAATTGTTTGTATTTCTTTGGTGTTGGTTGTGATCTCTCCTCTTTCATTCATGATTTTATTTATTTGGGTCCTTTCTCTTTTCTTTTTGATAAGTCTGGCCAGGGGTTTATCAATCTTATTAATTCTTTCAAAGAACCAGTTCCTAGTTTTGTTGATTTGTTCTATTGATTTTTGGTTTCTGTTTCATTGATTTCTGCTCTGACCTTTATTTCTGTTCTCCTGCTGGGTTTAGGCTTTCTTTGTTGTTCTTTCTCGAGCTCCTTTAGGTGTAGGGTTAGGTTGTGTATT
Organism: Lontra canadensis; assembly: GCF_010015895.1. NCBI lineage: Eukaryota > Metazoa > Chordata > Mammalia > Carnivora > Mustelidae > Lontra > Lontra canadensis. The sequence goes on from NW_022631239.1 coordinate 383,639, forward strand.
TGATACCTTTCTTGTTTCTTGAGAAAGGCTTGTATCACTATATATTTTCCTCTCAGGACTGCCTTTGCTGTGTCCCACAGATTTTGAACCGTTGTGTTTTCATTATCATTTGTTTCCATCAATTTTTTCAATTCTTCTTTAATTTCCTGGTTGACCCATTCATTCTTTTTTTTTTTTTAATTTTTAAATTTTTTATTTCTTTTCAGCGTAACAGTATTCATTGTTTTTGCACCACACCCAGTGCTCCATGCAATCCGTGCCCTCTCTAATACCCACCACCTGGTTCCCCCAACCTCCCACCTCCCACCCCGCCCCTTCAAAACCCTCAGATTGTTTTTCAGAGTCCATAGTCTCTCATGGTTCACCTCCCCTTCCAATTTCCCTCAACTCCATTCATTCTTTAGAAGGATGCTCTTTAGTCTCCATGTATTTGGGTTCTTTCCAACTTTCCTCTTGTGATTGAGTTCTAGCTTCAGAGCATTGTGGTCTGAAAATATGCAGGGAACGATCCCAATCTTTTGGTACCGGTTGAGACCTGATTTGTGACTCAGGATGTGATCTATTCTGGAGAATGTTCCATGTGCACTAGAGAAGAATGTGTATTCTGTTGCTTTGGGATGGAATGTTCTGAATATATCTGTGATGTCCATCTGGTCCAGTGTATCATTTAAGGCCTTTATTTCCTCGTGGATCTTTTGCTTGGATGATCTGTCCATTTCAGTGAGGGGGTGTTAAAGTCCCTTATTATTGTATTATTGTCGATGTCTTTCTTTGATTTTTTTATTAATTGGTTTATATAGTTGGCTGATCCCATGTTAGGGGCATAGATATTTAAAATTGTTAGATCTTCTTGTTGGACAGATCCTTTGAGTATGATATAGTGTCCTTCCTCATCTCTTATTATAGTCTTTGGCTTAAAATCTAATTTATCTGATATAAGGATTGCCACCCCAGCTTTCTTCTGATGTCCGTTAGCATGGTAATTGTTTTCCATCCCCTCACTTTAATTCTGGGGGTGTCTTTGAGTCTAAAATGAGTTTCGTGTAGACAGCATATTGATAGGGTTTATTTTTTTTATCCATTCTGATACACTGTGTCTTTTGATTGGGGCATTTAGCCCATTTACATTCAGGGTAACTACTGAGAGATATGAATTTAGTGCCATTGTATTGCCTGTAAGGTGACTGTTACTGTATATTGTCTCTGTCCCTTTCTGGTCTACTACTTTTAGGGTCTCTCTTTGCTTAGAGGACCCCTTTCAATAATTCCTGTAAAGCTGGTTTGGTGTTTACAGATTCTTTCAGCTTTTGTTTGTCCTGGAAGCTTTTTATCTCTCCTTCTATTTTCAATGATAGCCTAGCTGGATATAGTATTCTTGGCTGCATGTTTTTCTCGTTCAGTGCTCTGAATATATCATGCCAGTTCTTTCTGGCCTGTCAGGTCTCTGTGGGTAAGTCTGCTGCCAATCTAATATTTTTACCATTGGACGTTACAGACTTCTTGTCCCGGACTGATTTCAGGATTTTCTCTTTGTCACTAAGACTTGTAAGTTTTACTATTAGGACCTAGTCTTACTGATTTTGAGTAAATCTGTGCCTCCTGGATTTTGATGCTTGTTCCCTTTGCCATATTAGGGAAATTCTCTATAATAATTCACTCCAATATACCTTCTGCTCCCCTCTCTCTTTCTTCTTCTTCTGGAATCCCAATTATTCTAATATTGTTTTGTCTAATGGTATCACTTATTTCTCGAATTCTCCTCTTATGGTCCAGTAGTTGTTTGTCTCTCTTTTGCTCAGCTTCTTTATTCTCCATCATTTGGTGTTCTATATCACTAATTCTTCTTCTGCCTCATTTATCCTAGCAGTAAGAGCCTCCATTTTTGATTGCACCTCATTAATAGCTTTTATCATTTCAGCTTGGTTAGATTTTAGTTCTTTTCTCCAGAAAGGGCTTTTATTTCTCCAAACAGTGTTTCTCTAATATCTTTCATGCCTTTTTTGAGCCCAGCTAGCACCTCGAGAATCATCATTCTGAACTCTAGATCTGACATATTACCAATGTCTGTATTGATTAGGTCCCTAGCCTTTAGTACCACCTATTTTTCTTTTTCTTTTTTTTTGTGGTGAGTTTTTCAGCCTTGTCATTTTATCCAGATAAGAATATATGAAGGAGAGAATAAAGTACTAATAGGATGGCAAAGACCTCAGAAAAATGTGTGTTAACCAAATCAGAAGAGACCTGAAATCATGGGGGGAAGAAAGGGGGTAAAAAGAAGTTAAAAAAATTAAAGAAAAAAGAAAAAGAGGAAAAAAGAAAATATACATATTAGACTGGTGAATAGAACAGAGCTACCTACTTAATTTTGGGAGAATTTTGGTCTCTTAGAAAAACTATCTCCCCAAATTTCAAAGAATGGAAAACATATATATATACATACATACATATATGTATGTATGTATATATATATACACAAAAATAAGGGTAAACATGATGAAGGGATGGAATATGACTATAAAGATGAAAAATCTAAAAAAATTCTAAAATAGGAGTTGATAAGATAAGTTGGTTGGGAAAAGAAAGAAAAAGAGAGTGGAGAGAATTTGCTCAGGCTGGAGACTAGAACAAAGCCCTGTGCTAGATTTCAGGTATATTTTGATATATTAGAAGAAGCTATCTGTCCCAAAATTTTTTAGAAGAAAAAATCCTATGTGTATACAACAAATAAACTTAGAAACAATGAAGGATAAAATAGGACTATAATAATGAAGTTTCAAAAGACTTTTTTTTAAATGAAAGGTATTGTTAAGATAAACTAGTTTAAAAAGTTAAAAGAGGAAAGAGTTAAAGTTAAAAAAATTAGAATAAAAAAATAAAAAAAATAACTAACTTTGCAAGACTAAAGAATCATGGGGAGAAAACCATGAATTCCATTCTTTGCTTTCTCCTCCTCTGGAATTCTGCTGTTCTTCTTGATATGTGAGCTTGGTCTTGGCTGGATTTCTTGCTGATCTTCTGGGTGAGGGGTCTGTTGTAGTGATTCTCAAGTGTCTTTGCCCAAGGCAGAATTGCACCTCCCTTGCCAGGGGCCGGGCTAAGTAATCTGCTCCGGTTTGCTCTCAGGGGATTTTGTTCCCTGAATGCCTTCTATAGAGTTCTGGAAGATGGGAATGAAAATATCGGCCTCCCAATCTCCAGCCTGGAGGACCTGGGAGCTTGGGGCCCCACTCCTCAGTGCACCCTCGGAGAAAAGTGCTCAATCACTTCCATCTCCCTGGCCTCTGGCCACGCTCCTCTGAGCTCACCCAGACTGTGAATGAGCATCTCTGTCTCTGGCACACAGCCCCACCTGGAGTCTCCAAACCCAGCAGATACTTGCTGCTCTTCCAGGGGGGTCTTCCCAGATCTGCCACTTGTGGGGTCCCTGCTCAAAGAGTAGTGGTCTCACTGTGCCACGGATCACAGTTTAAGGTAACCCTGAGTTGAGAACTCAGTCCTTGACTCCATCTCTGCAGCTGGCTTCCCCACTCTAATACCTGTGAGCTCTGTGATACCCAGACACCCCCTCCAATCCTTCTGTGACCCCACGGGACCTGAGACCATGCTGTCCCCACAAGGGCTCCAGCCCTGCTTAGCCTCTGGAGTGATGTCCCTAAGTGGAGGAGACTTTTAAAAGTTCAGATTTCGTGCTCCGTCACTCTGCTGCTTGCCAGTAACCAGCACCCCCCCCCCCATGGTCTATCTTCCCGTTGCTTTGGATTCACTTCTCTGCAGTTCCGACCTTCCAGAAAGTGGTTGATTTTCTGTTTCTAAAATTGTTGCTCTTTCTCTTCAATCTCCTGTTGGATTTGTAGGTGTTTGGAATAATTTTATCTTTTTTTTTAACAAAAAGATTTTATTTATTTTTTTTTGACACAGAGAGAGAGATCACAAGTAGGCAGAGGCAGGCAGAGAGGGAGGGGGAAGCTGAGCAGAGATCCTGATGTGGGGCTCGATCCCTGGACCCTGAGACCATGACCCAAGCCAAAGGCAGTGGCTTAACCCACTGAACAACCCAGGTGCCCCCAATTTTATCTTTCATATATATATATATATATATATATATATATATATAATCTCTATACTCAATGTGGGGCTCTATCTCACAACTCCAAGATCAAGAGTTGCATGTTTTTCCAACTGAGTCATGCAGGTGCCCCATGTCAATTTTATCTTAATAAAACTAGATTAAAAATTAAAGTTAAAAAACAATTAGACCCGAACACACCTTGTTACAACTCACCACATTCAGTCAGGGATGAAACACTGCCCACAACAGGCAAAGAGAGTCTCTGCAAATGATTGGGCTGAAGAATAGAGCAGCCAGAACACAATAGCAGAGTGTACCTAACACACACCGGAGGTACTTTCTGAAGTGCCAGGTCCTGGGCACTACATGACGTCTTCTTAATAAAACCATCAATTTTGAGAGCAGGAGATAAAGCACAGAAGAGACTTAGACAAAATGTGAAGACAGAAGAATTTATTTATAGAATTTATTTATTTACAGAATAAATTTATAAATAAGATAAGGCCATGGCCAGAGATCTAAGCAAAACAGATATGAGTAAAATGACTGGTGAAGAATTTAAGGCAACAATACTCACTGGACCTCAGAAAAGATAAAGGACTCCAGTGAGACCCTTACCACAGAGATAAAAGAGTTAAAAAAGAAAGAGATGAAGAATGCAATAAAAGAGATTGGAAACAGGCTTGATACAATAAATGGCTGGCTGGAAGAAGAAAATAAATGAATTAGAGGTCCAGAAGACAAAATAATGGAAAGTAATGAAGTTGAACAACAGAGAGAAAGAAAAATTATGCAACATGAGAATATACATAGAAACTACACAGAGAGGGCCGCCTGGGTGGCTCAGTGGGTTAAGCCTCTGCTTTCAGCTCAGTTCATGATCTCAGGGTCCTGGGATTGAGCTCCGCATTGGGCTCTCTGCTCAGCGAGGAGCCTGCTTCCCCCTCTCTCTCTGTGCCTGCCTCTCTGCCTACTTGTGATCTCTGTCTGTCAAATAAATAAATAAAATCTTAAAAAAGGAAACTACAAATAGAAATACATATTACATCAAATGTAATAACATTAGCATCATATGACATCATAGGCACTAACATGATGTCTTCTTCATAAGGCTATAAATTTTAGGAGCAGGAGACATAACTGGTTTTTATAAAACACAGAAGAGGACAGAGACTTAGAAAAAATGTGAAGATGGAGGAATTTATTGCAAATGAAAGAACAAGATAAAATCTTCTTTAAAATAATGGAAAGTAATGAAGCTGAACAATAGAGAGGAAAAAGAATTATGCAACATGAGAATAGACTAATGAACTCAGTGAATCCTTCAAATGTAATAACATTCATATCATAAGAGTCCCAGAAGGAGAAAAGAGAGAAAAGGGGGCAGAAAATTTGCTTAAAAAATAGTAGCAGAAAACTTTCCTAATCTGGAGAAGGAGATGGACATCCAGACCCAAAAGACACAGAGAACTCCCATCAAAATAAACAAAAACAGGCAAACACCAAGATATATTGGGAAGATACAGTGATAAAGAAAAAAATCTTAAAAAGAAAGACAAAAGAAACCCTTAACTTACAAGGGAAAACCCATAAGGCTAGCTGGAGATTTCCCAAAAGAAATTGTTGTATATTTTACGTGCTGAATAGGAGGGAGAGATGAAGAGTTTCCCAGACAAACAAAAACTAAAGGAGATCATGACCACTAAACCAGCCCTGCAAGAAATATTAAAGGGGACTCTGAGGGCAAAGGAGAGACCAAAAGTGACAGACAAGAAAGGATCAGGGGGATGCCTGGGTGGCTCAGTTGGTTAAGCGGCTGCCTTCAGCTCAGGTCATGATCCCAGGGTCCTGGGTTCAAGTCCCGCATCGGGCTCCTTGCTCAGCAGGGAGCCTGCTTCTCCCTCTGCCTCTGCCTGCCTCTCTGTCTGCCTATGCTCACTCTCTCTGACAAATAAATAAATAAAATCTTTAAAAAAAAAAAGAAAGGATCAGGGAAAATGTCTAGAAACAAAGACAAAACAAATAATAAAATAGCAACAAATACATATCTATCAAAAATAACTTCCAATAATTACTTAGAATGTAAATGGACTAAACACTTCAATCAAAAAACATAGGGTGTCAGAATAGTTTAAAAAATGCACTTGGGGCATCTGAGTGGCTCAGATGGTTAAGCATCTTCCTTTGCCAGGTTCTTGGGATCAAGTTCTGCATCGGGCTTCCTCCTCCATGGGGAGCCTGCTTCTCCCTCTCCCTCCTGCTTGTGTGCTCTCTCTCTCTCTCTCAAATTAATAAATAAATATTTAAAAAAATAAAAAAAGAAAAGCTGGAGGCATCACAATTATGGATTTCAAGTTATGTTACAAAGCTGTAGTGATCAAGACAGTGAGGTACTGGCACAAAAGTAGACACATAGATCAATGGAACAGACTAGAAAATTCAGAAATAAACCCACACCTATATGGTCAATTGATCCTTGACAAAGCAGGAAAGAATATCCAATGGAAAAAGACAGTTTCTTTAACAAATTGTGTTGGGAAAACTGGATAGTCATATGAAAAAGAATGACACTGGACCACAAAAAAGGAAAGAGAATGACTCTTTCTTATACCAAACAAAAAACAAATTGAAAAATGGATTTAAGTCCTAAATGTGAGACCCGAAACCATAAAAGTCCTGTGGATAACACAGGCAGTAACCTCTTTGACATCGACCTTAGCAACTTCTTTCTAAATATGTCTCCTGAGGCAATGGAAACAAAAGGAAAAATAAATGATTGGGAAAACATCTAAATTAAAAGTTTCCACACAGTGAAGGAAACAATCAACAAAACTGAAAGGCAATCTATGGAATGGGAGAAGATATTTGTAGGGTTAGTATCCAAAATATATAAAGAACTTATAAAACCGAACACCTAACAAAGTGAATAATCCAATTAAAAATAGGCAGAAGACATGAATCGAGATTTTTCCAAAGAAGACATACCACTCTAACAGACACATGAAAAGATGCTCAACATTCCTCATTATCAAGGAAATACAAATCAAAACTACGAGATATTACCTCACACCCGTCAGAATGGTTTAAAAAAAAAGGAGAAATAGCAGGTGTTGGTGAGGATGTGGAGAAAGGGGAATTCTCTTGCACTGTTGGTGGGAATGCAACCTGGTACAGCTACTGTGGAAAACAGTATGGAAATTCCTCAAAAATGTAAAAAAAGAACAACCTTTTTATCCAGCAATTGTATGACCAAATATTTGTCCAAATAATACAAAATACTAATTCAAATGGATACATGATTCTGGATGTTTATAACAGCATTAACTACAATAGCCAAATTATGGAAAGAGCCCAAGCATCCACTGATAGATGAATGGATACAGAAGAGGTAGTAGTATATCTATGAAATAGAATATTATGGAAGAATGAAATCTTGCCATTTACAATGACATGGATGGAACTAGAGAATATTATGCTAAGTGAAATAAGTCAATCAGAGAAAGACAAACACCATATGATTTCACTCCTTTGTGGTATTTAAGAAAAAAAAAACAAATGAGGAAAGGGAAAAAGAGAGAAAAGCAAACCAAGAAACAGACTCTTAACTATAGAGAACACACTGATGGTTACCAAAGGGGAGGTAGGTGATGGGGAAATGATAATCATTTTCCAAGTGTTAGTTAAAAATGTCTGTTACCTGGTAGGTAAATATAACTTTTACTGTATTCCTGAGCCATCACACTTTAAGCCTATACTCTTCAACCACCCATTTCCTCACCTGTCCCCAAGCAACCACTGATCTTTTGAATGAGGTGATTATCATTCTCATGCATTCCTTTATCAACATTTCCATACAGTACCTGGTGCTCATTGCAACAAGTGTCCTCTTTAATCCCCATCACCTAGAAAAATTTAGGCTTTTAAAAATGTTCATTGTAGAATGGATAAAAACATGATTACCAGGAACAAATCCATGTTACAATCTCAAATTACTAGGAACACTTCTAACTGCATATTTTCACATCCTTCTGAGAGAACATATGATTTATTATTGTTTATGTGTTCAGAATATAAATATGTATTTATTACAAGTGTCTGTTGAAGATCAAGTCCATGTTGAGCTGAACTGTTCATTGCTTTCACATAAAAGCAGACTTCTCTAACATGGGCCTCAGGGCTATTACACAACATGTACATGCTCAAGGGTTGCAATTCCATCTGCTAAATATCTTTTCTCATGATGAGATCAAAGCAGTTTGTCTATTTTTATGTTAGTTTGTGAACCTCAAGGGAGCTATTCCACAACATGCTTTTGTTCAGATCTGTTAACTTACTTGTGTCAGGTATCATATTCCACCAGGAATGTGAGATGCTGGTGTTTCCTAAGGACTGCTGCCCTTGCACCTGAAGTAAACATTTCAGCATTGATGAGAACAGAGATACATGGAATCTGCCTCCTTCAGGCACCTGATAGCAGCTCAGTCGCCAGCATGAAAAGCTGCACTGTGAAAACAGATCCAGGAATCACTATGATTTACTGGAGTAACTATGTGCCTGGCACCATGCTAGGCACCATGCTAGGCACCAGTGTTAGTGACAGTTACACTGATACAATTCCATCATGGTTGAAACAACATGTCTCAATGGGCTTTACAACAGGTCTTCTTAAACCTCCTTTCCAAGTCTATCCCCTAACAGCAAAGTTGAAAGAAGTAAGAAGTGGCCTGAATTCATACAGACATTCATGATTCCACAGTAACCACAGGAATATGGATTCACTCATGTGTATCACTGTTCTCGCACATCCTGGGTGAAGCGTTCTCATCCCCATTGTACAGATGGGAAAGCTGGGGCTTAGAGAGGGTCATTAACTGTCATACCTCTAGTGCCCCTGCCTTTAGATGAAAACAGTTTCAGAAAACTCCTGGAGCAGGACCCACAATCACAGAGGCAGAACATGGCCTCCATGTCTTTACCTAGGAGACTACCTAGGCACAGACCTCCAAGCCATGAAAAAGGTGACTAGGATCTTCATCACTTCGTGTCCTGACACCCTAGAGTGGTTCAGCTCCCAATGTGGTGCCCACACCCTCAGTTGAGTCTCAAATACTTGAAGGTTGCTTTTCCTCCCAGGCTGCATTTGTCTCTACTAAAAAGTCACCAAGGTCACTGTAATGATGTCAGGTTTCTATGGTAAAGGTGACTCTCATGCCTGTCTTCCACACTTGAAATGCCCTCCACATTTAGCCACTTGTTGTTGAGTCCTGAGCAGCAGAGTTCTTTCAGGAACATACGGCTTTAGTCAGCTGTATGAAGAGCTTTGCTCTGTGACATAAAAATCCATGAATTTTCAGGGCATGTTTGACACCTCCTAAATCCATCCAACCATCCAGTTAACAGGCATTTTGACCAAACTCTACACCAGATTTAGGTTTCTCAGGACGCCTGGGTGGCTCAGTTGGTTAAGCAGCTACCTTTGGCTCAGGTCATGATCCCAGCATCCTGGGATCGAGTCCCACATGAGGCTCCTTGCTCGTCAGGGAACCTGCTTCTCCCTCTGTCTCTGCCTGCCATTCTGTCTGCCTGTGATCGCTCTCTCTCCCTCTCTCTCTCTGACAAATAAATAAATAAAATCTTTTAAAAAAAAGATTTAGGTTTCTCCAAAATAGAAAGAAGGGCATAATGTATGGATAGGGTGGGGTGGTAAATTCAGAAGTTAAATGGAAGAAGAGATGACTCCTTGCCATGAAGATTTCAACCTGCTCAAGTCTCTTATAATTAATCATTTAAAATATGCTTTAAAACCCTGGGCCCCTCTCCACATCTCTAACATCTAACATCTCCATATTACTGACCTTTTTACATATATTCTCACCTTTGCACCAAAATACTAAGAATTCTAGGTGCTCATTTCACATCCCCTTCCAACTCAGTCTTCATCCCTCATCTAAGAAGACCATGTTCCCCATGCTTCATTGAAAATTATACTTGCCAGCTCAACAGCCACTTCTTTGTCACATGTACAGATCAGAAATGTTGAAATTATTATTCAAATGAAGACAAACAAGCATTTCCACAAGAAAGAATTCCTTGCTCCCAGAACAGAATTTAATTTCTTGAGAATAGACAAGGATTGTAATGCAGTGTGATGAGTTACATAAAAGCTAGTAGTATAATATCAGCTCTGGACTAAAAAGCTGGGGAAGAAACTTAATTTTATTTTTTGCATAAACCAGAAAAACAACTGGTATATGCAGTTTCCTTGTTGACCTCAGCAGATGAACTGAGCTGATAGTGTTAATTCAGATTCAATAAATTATCTGAATCTTGGTTTGTGTAGACTTGCAATCTACATGCAATTTTAACTAAGTCAGATAGCTTTTACATTTTCACTTGTATACATAGGCTCTCCCCACCCTTTTCAACATCTATTAGTTAACTGATCTTTTCAAACTGGCATTGAAACATTACAATTTTATAAACTTTTATGGTGCAATACGTGTTATTTTTCTGAGAAAAACCAAAGTTTAAATTCTCAAGGTTCTTGCTGCCTGCTTTAGCAGCATTTGATGGGAGGATCTTTTATATACATTTGTAATAGATGAAAAATAAACCAGATTGCAAATCCTTTTTTTTTTTAAGCTTAAAGCATGTACTGAGTCTTTGGTCCAAATTGTGTAGGATAAGTTAAACTTAAATTGCTTTTTATTGGCCAATATGACTGTATATCTGTAAGCATAGTTATGTTGAAATAAAGTTTTAAAAAGCAAAAAAAAAAAGAAAGAGTTATATACACAAGAACTGTGTGCAAGAAGCGAAAGAAAACCAAAATATCTTCCGTAGAGTCAGAGGCTTTCCTTTAGACAACGGGCTTTCAAATGAAGCACACATTTTCTCTGACATATTTCATACTTTTGTTTCACTTGAAAAGGATTTTATAAATATTTTTTTCATGTTAGCAATAATTTTTTATTGTCACTTCAGGAATACCTGGCTTATCTCTTTGTTTTTGTTTGCTTATTTGTTTCTCAAGGAATTACCAAGTACAGAATAAAGTCATGTGAAATTATAATGTTTTTCCAAACTCTACATGGTTAAATATATTGCCCAAGTGTATTTTCTAATATACCATATTTAGACAGTACAACAATGGTGATACATAGTGGCGGAGATAAAGATCTTCTGCAGTTTTCTGAGTGTTTGGTTAAAATTCCTTTAATGCATAATAAAACCCTGATGCTAGACTTTCTTGTGGTATGTATCCATGAAAAAGAAAATCTACAGAACAGTATGCATGAATCTAAATATATAAATAAATATAAATGTAAAAAATGAATTAATAAAAATGGGTGATAAGAGACAAACTGTCTTTTCAAATAATTCCAAATAATATATGTATATTTCATGCCTCTATGAGGTGAACTTTAATTCCATCTCCTGCACTTGAGCTCAAGGCAGACTGTATTTCACTTCTAAAAAATAGAGTAGGTGATTGAGTAATAGTCACTGTAAATTGGAGAAAGTAGACAAAAATGGCCTTAACCCTGCCATGAGGGTGAATGTTTCCAGTGATCCAGTGATGTCTCGTGGGTATCATGTCCTCTCAGATATGAGGTAATTAGAAGGGCACCTCAATTCTATCATTTTTTTCCTTAAAATTCATAGCTACAATCTAATAAGGAGAGAAGTAACAGACTATGCCTGCATTCCTCAGCACTCTCAGGGTCATGACCATAATCTGGCAGTTCCTCAAACATTTCAACAGAATTATTATATGACACAGCAATCCTGCTCCTAGGTACACAACCAAAAGAAACAACTACATATGTCTATATAAAAACAAACTTGTACACAAATGCACATAGCATATTACTGATAATAGCCAAAAGTGGAAACAGCTTAAATATCCACCAATTCAAAAGTGAAAAAAGAAAAATGCGGTGTATTATTTGACAATAAAAAGAAAAGAAGTACTTATATGTGCTACAATATGGATGAAACTTAAAAATGTTAAGCTGGGTGAAAAGGGCCAAAAATGCAAAGACCACATATTGTATGATTTCATTTAAAATGTCCAGGGAGAGTTCACCAACATGCTTTACTCGAGGAGATTGTCACTTTCCATCCTGACTTCTAGAAATCTACGTCTGGTGAGTTTGTGTCACAGACCCTCCCTCCGATTTTCCTGTTCCATATTGTTCAAGCAACAGTTCAGATTTTTGTCACCAGATGGCACCAAAGTATCACCATTGTTAAACACTGCTCCCAAGAACTGTGTGCAAGAAGCGAAAGAAAACCAAAACCAAAACCAAAAGACCCAAACTCCCATAAACCCCAGGATTTTTATGTATACAGAATGATTCTAACGCTGTCTGAAGAAATGGTTGGATGGGAAGAAAGATTATGAAAACATGTACTCTAGATCCTGAAGTTGATGAAACTCCAGGTGTCAGTGGCATGCCTTGGCATCAAGAGGGCAGTTTGTGAAGGCAGTGTATACCAGAACAGGGGATAAGTGGCTGAGAGAGGATATGTCATCAGAGCAGGATCTGGGCAGCTGTGTCCTGTGTCATGGACAGGGGATGACAAACAGGGGGTGTGAGAAGGTCTGGGCAGCCGGTACAAGGGTGGGATATGGGACGGTGAAAGCCCTGTTTTCTGGTAGAGACCCTCTGTACAGTCCACACTGAACATCAGCTGACAGCGATGAGGGAAGAGATAAATCAATGAACATGATGAAGTTTAGGGTCAATAGCAAATGGAACTGCTTTTATATACATATGAAGTTCCAGCAGAATTGGTATTATAGTAAACAAACCATTTCATGATTTTTTTTACTCTTTTGTAACACATACTCCTTTCAATTAAAAGATAACAATGAAAATGAAGAGAAATGTGAGGCGTCTGGTGGCTAGATCCAGGGCTTTCATAAGAAAATAAGACAGACCGAGTGGCTTAAACAATAGAAATTTATTTTCTCACATTTCTGGAAGCTAGAAGATCAAGGTCAGTGTCAGCAGGTTTAGTTTCTTCTGAGATTTCTTTCCTTGGCTTGCAGATGGACACCTGCTCCCTGTATCCTCATGTGGCCATCCCTAGGTCTGTCTTTTCTGTGACCTATGCTTCTTTATTAAGATCCAATTACATTGATTTAGGGCCCATCCATAGGAGATAATTTCACCTTAATTTCTTTTTAAAAGCCTCGTCTCAAAAAAAAAAAATCACATTGTGAGGTACTGGGAGTGAAGATTTCAATATATAAATTTTGTGAGAGCACAATTCAGTTCATAACACTCCCATCGTATTTTCCATGTGCACACATGTAATGCATATCATTACATGGAGGTCTCATATATCTGGAGACTTAACATTTGCTAAAGATCATAAAATGAGTAAATGTGTCCTGTTTTCTCCCCACTCTAACCATTGAAATATGCAGTATTTTTCTGTGTTATGCCTGCAGTCAATGCAGGGGAAGTGACTACCCATGATACTATAGGACAGGAATGATCTGGTATCTGAGGCTCAAGTTTCCTCTTTTCAGTCTATTGTATAGCAGACACATCTTTATACTTTGTTATTCTATACTGTGTCTATTTTGGGATCAGTAGGAGGCTGATATTTTAGCATCAAAGTGGAAGGTGAAAGAGAGCACAGAAAATGAAAAACAATATCCAATAAGGGTTAATAACCAAAATACTTAAACTCGTGCAACTCAGTAATAAAAGTAAACAATCCAGTTTTTAAAAAAGGAGTAGATCTGAATAAAATTTTTTTCCAAGAAAGACATACAGATGGCCAACAATACCTGAAAAGATGCTCAATGTCACCATCAGGAAAACACACAATGAGATATCATCTTACATATGTTAGAATAGGGATTATGAAAAAGACAAGAGATAACAAGTGTTGGTGAGATGTGAAAAGGAAACACTTGTGCACTGTTGGTGAATATGTAAATTGGTACAGTTACTATGGAAAATAATATGAGGGTTCCTCCAAAAATTAAAATTAGAGCTACCATATTATCTAACAAATCTAGTTCAGGGTTTATTTATCTGATAAAAATAAAAACAATAACCTGAAAAGATATATGCACCCCCATTTTAATTACAGCACTATTTACAATAGCCAAGATGTGGAAACAAGCTAAGTGTCCACTGATGGGTGAATGGATAAAGAGGTTGTGGTATATATATACTATGTAATACTAGAGAACCACAAAAAAATGAAATCTTGCTATTTGTGATAATATGCATGGATTTTAAGGGCATTATGTCCAATTAAATAAGTCCCACAGAGAAAGAAAGAAAAAGACCATATAATCTTAGTTATATGTGAAACCTAAAAAAAACAACAGAAAACCAAGCACGGGTATATAGAGAAAACTTTGGTGGCTGCACAAGTTAGTGGCTGAGGGGTAGGTGAAAAGAGGAAAAGGTTCGAAACATACTAATTTCTAGTTATAAAATAAATAAGTCACAGGACTCCTGGGTGGCTCAGTTGGTTAAATGTCTGCCTTTGGCTTAGGTCATGATCCCAGAGTCCTGGGATCCTGTCCCACATCGGGCTCCTTGTTCAGCAGGGAACCTGCTTCTCCCTCTGCCTGCCGCACCCCTGCTTGTGTTCTCTCTCTCTCTGCCAAATAAATAAAATCTTAAAAAAATAAGTCATGAAGATGTCATGTATAGTAATGGTGACTATAGTTAATAATACGCTATTGCATATGTGGAAGTTGATAACAGAGTGGATTTTAAAAGTCCTCATAACACACAAAAATCTGTAACTATGTAAAGTGATGCGCGTTAATTAGATTTACAGTGGTCATCATTTCAAAATATACATATAAATATCAAATTATTATGTTGTACACAATCACACGCAAATATAACAAGGGGATGATTTTCGTCCTCCTCCTCATAATCAGGTAAAACATTTAAGAAATAAACTGCACCAAAGCTGATCCAGCATATAAACATGAGTACATTTCCTTTCCTGCTGCATCAGACCCAATGATCTCTATGAGTTATTCATGGTTAAGTCATTTCTTTTGTTGGGAGGAAACACAGGAGTGACTATACTCATATTTGTTGAAATATGACAGCATCGGAAGTCAGATAGTTTTTATTGTTTTGTTCATTTCTCTTCACAGAACTCTGAGGTAAGTATCAACCTACCTATTTTACAGATGACTTACTACAAGGTCACACACATCTATGTAGATACATCATTTTCATTTTCTACAGGTTATTTTTTTCCCAATGAAAAGACATTATTTTAGACACAGAAACAAAATCTTTTCTTCAAACCAGATTACGAAACAATAAATATAGGGTGATCCCAATGTTCTTGAAAAACTCATATGTATATAAAAAGAATGAAAGAACATATACATAGTTTCGTTTTCTACTTACATCTATATCTCATCTTTGTTAAATGTGAATTAGATGTCTACTTTGTGCCAGACACTATCCATCCAATTCTATATCTGTATCCACATCCTGTCTCTTTTGATATGTAGACTGGATAACTGGAAATGTCCACTAGCAGTAAGATGGTTGTTAGTGCCCACCCCATGGGCTGGTGAAATATGACCTTAAATGATCTCCATTCCAAGCAGGTTTAGTCCAAGCTTGACCCTGAGTCCTGCAAAACTGGCATCTAAACCAAAATAAATGGAGTTGAACAGAGAGAGGTTGTACACTGGGAAACTGAGGATATTTGCAATCCAGACCTCTCATCCTCCTGAATAGCAGTAAGAGGCTACGACCTTCTCCTCCACTCTCCTAGATAGGTAACACTTGTGTGGTTTTAGTCTTGGTTCTCTTATGGGTGTGAACTAGAGATTTTACTTTCTCTTTAGTCCATGGCCGGGTTGTGTGGTAGATTTCAGAAATGACCTTGTGTCTGTATTATCCCTAAAATGTTTTTCCCTCCCAATGTGTCTTCTGAGGGGTCCATCTGAGGTAACATGGAATTTCTGCTTCATTTAAGACCTCATCTGCCAGTTGTGGTGGTCTGGACCCACATCCATAGGAGAGAGAGAGGAGAAAACAGGTTCTCAAAGTTAAGCACAAAACTGGAACCCTGATCTCAATATCAAATTCTCCTGACTTAGTGACATGATTTTCACAGGTTTCTCACAAGATGGTCACCTTCCCAGATGTTCTTTTTATGCCTGACACCCCAGTATGGTCCATCTGTCTCTCATCTCTCTCCTGTTCACAGAAGGACACCAGGTGATATTCCTCCATAACCTGGTGGTGGAGGAAACTCTTTAGCTCTGATTAAAAATCCAGAAGCAGGGGCACCTGGCTGGCTTAGGGACATCTGGCTGGCTCAGTTCAGTAGATTATGCAGCTCTTGATCTTGGGGTTGTGAGTTTGAATCCCACATTGGGTGTAGAGATTACTTAAAAATTGTGGTGTAGTAGGTGAATCTAGGCTCATCTCACCCCTCGAACACAACTGGCTAGCTATCAAACCATCCTGAATAGCTAAGAAATCAACCTGAGGACTAACAGAACAAACTCCACAACTAGAAGGAAAGAAGAAGCCACATCGAAGAAGGTAGGATGTGCACAGATGTGGTTTGGGGGAGAAATAGATCATGGGTGCTGCAGAGGGGAAGGAGCCCTGTTTGCAGAGAAATGTGAGAAAGAGGAGCACACAAAGGAACACACACGGAGAACACTTCACTAAAGCCATTGGCTGGGAAAACGGGAAGGGCTGATTTTTGAGTTTTTGCAACCTGCAGAACTTCAATATTGGAGTTTTAAAGGTCAGCAGGCTTGGCTGGGATAGAACCCTGAGGGCACAGACTTACTCCTGGGGAGAAATGAGACAAACAACCTAGTTGCAGATGGCATGATCTGAGGAATGTGCAAGGTTCACAGGGGAGAGATTGCTCTTCTTGGAGTGCGTCTGTGAGAGGTGGCATTTGCAGAGGTGTCTCTCTGGGGACAAAAGAGCCAGTGGGCTCCACTTCACTCCTGCATCCCTTTGTGTAGATGAAAACCACCTGCTGAGGATGGCTCACCCAACACTGGCAGTCTAGACTGCTTGCTCCAAGTCCCATGCCCCTGTGCTCTGGTGTTAGTTCTCTTCTTAGTTAAACCCGCATCAGCCCCACTGTAGCGAGACCAGCACACCAGCACAGGCCACTGACACACCACATCCCTAAAGCTTGGAGTTTTAAAAGTCAGCAGGCTTGGCACTTGGTAGAGCCCAAAGTGCATGTGCTGCTCCAGGCGGGCAAGCAACTCGAAGAAAGACAGCATGTAAGTGGCGATTTGAAAAGTGCCTGGGACCCATGGGGGGCAGTGGGGAGATTATTCATTCTTCTGGGAGTGCTTCCATGAGAGCAGCAAGCATGGAGATTCCTCTCTGGGGACAAAATAGCTGACTGGCACCATTTCCCTCCCTTGCCCCTCAATATTAACCAGCTTCAGTAACAGCTTAGCACAGAAGGAAGCCTGCTTAACTTGCTTACAAGTTACACCCGCTGTGCTCTGCTGGTACTGCTTTTCTTGGGCACATGTGTCTAAGTTCCAGAACTGTGGGCCCTTTGCTCAGAAGACCAACAGTAATGCTGGACATACCACATTTCTCGACCAAAGATTTCTACAAAACTTCAGTGGAAGAAACATCAGGTCTCATTTAACAAGCAGACAAGAGCATACCTAGTTAAAACTCGCCACACTCTGGCCAAGATCCAAATACTGCCCATTGTAGGCAAGGAGAGCCTGTGCAGATGACTGGCCTGAAAGAGCAAGAAAAACACAGCAGCAAACAAACAAATAAAAAACAAAAAAACACAGCAGCAGAATGCATGCAGAACACACCAGGGACACTCCCTGAAGTGCTAGGCCCTGGACACTATATGAGCTCCTCTTTTTGAGTGCACATGCAATAGTCTCCAGAATAGTCCACATACTGGATCACAAATAAGTTATCAAGCAGTACCAAAATATTGGGATTATTCCCTGCACATTTTCAGACCGCAATGCATTGACGCTTGAACTCAATCACAAGAGGAAATTTGGAAGGAACACAAATAGATGAAGGTTAAAGAGCATCCTGCTAAAGAGTGAATGGGTCAAACAGGAAATTTAGGAAGAATTGAAAAATTCATGGAAACAAAAGAAAATGAAAAAATAAATCTGTTCAAAACCTTAGGGATGCAGCAAAAGCAGTCTTAAGAGTGAAATACATAGCAATGCAAGTCTTTCTCAAGAAATAAGAAAAGTCTCAAATACACTAGCTAACCTTACACCAAAAGGAGCCAGAGAAAAAATAGCAAATAAAACCTAAACCGGGACACCTGGGTAGCTCAGTTGGTTAAGCAACTGCCTTTGGCTCAGGTCATGATCCCGGAGTCCTGGGATGGAGTCCTGCACCAGGCTCCCAGCTCTGTGGGTGGTCTGCTTCTCCCTCTGATCTTCCCCCTCTCATGCTATCTCTCACTGTACCTCTCTCAAATAAATAAATAAAAATCTTTTTTAAAAACAACCTAAACCAAACAGGAGAAGAAAAATAATTAAGATTAGATCAGAAATCAGTGAAATGGAAACCAAAAGAACAGTAGAACAAATCAACCAAACTAGAAGCAGGTTCTCTGAAAGAATTAATAAGATCAATAAACACCTCACCAGACTTATCAAAAATAAGAAAAGGGACCCAAATTAAAATCATGAATGAAAGAGGAGAGATCATGATGAACACCAGGGAAATATAATTTTAAGAACATATTATAAGCAACTATATGCCAAAAAATTGGGCAATTTGGAGAAATTGATGCATTTCTAGAAACTTATAAACTACCAAAACTGAAACAGGAAGAAAGAGAAAACCTAAACAGACTCATATCCAGCAAGGAAATTGAAGTAGTAATAAAAAATCTCCCAATAAACAAGAGTCCAGGGCTGGATGGCCTCCCGGGGGAATTCTACCAAATATTTAAGAAGAACAAATACCTATTCTTCTTAAGCTGTTTCAAAAAATAGAAATGGAAGGAAAACTTCCAAACTCATTTTATGAGGCCAGCATTACCTTGACCCCCAAACCAGACAAAGATCCCACCAAAAAGGAGAATTACAAACCAATATCCCTGATGAACACAGATGCAAAAATTCTCACCAAAATACTAGCCAATAGGATCCAATAGTATATTAAAAATTATTATTCACCATGATGAAGTGGGATTCATTCCTGGGCTGCAAGTGCTGTTTAACATCTGCAAATCAAGCAACATGATACATCACATTAATAAAAGAAAGGACAAGAACCATTTGATCCTCTCAAAAGATGCAGAAAAATATTTGACAAAATACAGCATCCTTTCTTAATTAAAACTCTCCACAGTATAGGGATAGAGGGAACATACCTCAATATCTTAAAAGCCATCTATGAAAAACCCACAGTGAATATCATTCTCAATGGGGAAAAGCTGAGAACTTTCCCCCCTATGGTCAGGAACATGACAGGGATGTCCACTCTTACCACTGTTGTTCAACATAGTACTAGAGTTCTAGTCTCAGCAATCAGACAACAACAACAACAACAACAACAACAACAACAACAACAAAATAGAAATCGTTCAAAATGGCAAAGAATTCAAACTCTCACTTTTCACAGATGACATGAAAATTTATGTGGAAAACCCAAAAGACTCCACCCTAAAATTGCTAGAACTCATACAGGAATTCAGCAATGTGGCAGGATACAAAATTGATGCACAGAAATGACTTGCATTTCTATAAACTAACAATGATGCAGAAGAAAGAGAAATTAAGGAATTGATCTCATTTATAATTGCACCAAAAAACCATAAGATACCTAGGAATAAACCTAACCCAAGAGCTAAAGAATCTGTACTCTAAAAATTATAGAACACTCATGAAGGAAATTGAGGAATACACAAAGAAATGGAAACACATTCTATGCTCATGGATTGGAAGAATAAATATGTTTAAAATGTCTATGCTTCCAGAGCAATCTACACATTCAGTACAACCCTTATCAAAATACCATCAACATCTTTTTTACAGAGCTGGAACAAATAATCCTAAAATTTGTATGGAACAAGAAAAGACCCCAAGTAGCCAGAGGAATGTTGGAAAAGAAAACCAAAGTCTGACCACAATGTCATAATTCAAGCTATATTACAAAGCTGTAATCATCAAAAGAGTATGGTACTGGCACAAAACCAGACACATAGATCAATGGAACAGAATAGGGAACCCAGAAATGGACCCTTAACTTCGGGTCCATTAATTACTCAAGTAATCTTTGAAAAAGCAGGAAAGAAGATCCAACGGAAAAAGGACAGTCTCTTCATCAAATGGTGAAAATAGGACAGTCACAGGAAGAAGAATAAAAGGGGATCATTTCCTTACACCATGCACAAAAATGGACTCAAAATGGATGAAAGACCTAAATGTGACATAGGAATTCATCAAAATTCTAGAGGAGAACATAAGCAGGAACCTCTTTGACCTCGGCCACAGCACCTTCTTTCAAGACACGTCTCCAAACGCAGGGAAACAAAAGCAAAAATGAACTATTGTGACTTGATAAAAATAAAAAGCTTCTGCAAGGCAAAGGAAACAGTCAACAAAACTAGAAGGTAACCTATGCAATGGTAGAAGATATTTGCAAATGATATATCTGATAAAGACTTAGTATCCAAAATATATAAAGAACCTTTACAACTCAACACCAAAATCCCCCAGATAATCTACTTAAAAACAGGCAAAAGACATGAACAGATATTTCTCCAAAGAAGACATACAAATGGCTAACAGACACATGAAAATATATTCAACTTCACTAATCATCAGGGAAATACAAATCAAAACCACAATGAGATACAACCTCACACCTGTCAGAATGGCTAAAATTAACTTCAGGAAACAATAGATGTTGGTGAGGATGTGGAGAAAAGGGAACACTCTTACACTGTTGGTGGGAATGCGAGCTGGAAAACAGTATGGAAGTATGCATGGTGTAAGAAGGCAGGACAATTCCATTCTTCTGCATGTTGCTGTCAAGTTTTCCCAACACCATTTGTTGAAGAGACTGTCTTTTTCTATTGGATATTCCCTATCAGGGACGCACTCCGTGAAGAGTGAGTAATCTCCCCCTCTGCATGCCCCAGGTGCTCTTCAGATTGCTGTTTTCATGGTATCTGCGCCTCGATTCTCTCCAGGAGCAGTGCAATATCTTCTAGGCTCTAGCCCAGTCAAGTCTCTTGACCCTTAGAACTCTAGTCTTTAAGGCCACTAGTTGCAAGAACTCATGAAATTCAACCCCTCTCCTTTTCCAAGCCAAAGGCTTTGGGTTAATTTTCTCCTTGTGCATTCCCCAATGCTCTCCTCTCTCTTTCACCCTTCTCTGTGATCATGGCTTCCTCTCTTCCTTAGCAGCCATGATACATTTCTCCCTTAAATCACGTCTCCGCACTTCCTACCTTCTTGGTTGCAGTTTCTTTTCTCAGCTTAGTTGTGGAGTTAGTTCTTTCAGTTTTCAAACCAATTTCTGGAGTGTTATGATAATTTAATAGTTATCTTGTTATTTTTGTGGGACCAGGAGAGCCTAGGATCTTCTACTCTGCAACCATCTTTCTGCTGCCCACTGATGGCTTTTTAGTCACTATCACTGCAACTACCTTTTGATCTTAACTAATTCTCATCAGAACATCTCAAAGACAGTTAAAACAGCAGATCTTGGGAAACAAAACCACCATATCTGCACCTGACTAAGGAAAAGGCCAAGGGCTCATCCTGGATTCACTTCATTATCACAAACCACTACCATCCATCACTGCAGTTCTTGCTTGTCCTACCTACATCACACTCAGTACAGGGTCACTTCTGTCCCCTGCACACTGTTGCAGCACTGGGGCAATCAACTCTTATCCCTCCCTTGATTTCTGCAAGATTCTCCTAATGGTCATTCCCAAAGCCATATTGTCCCTGTCCATTCTATTCTCCAAACAGTGGCCAGACTCACCTTCTGAGCACATGAATGAGATCATGTCACTCTCATAATGTAACTCTCCAACCTCAGAATATCTCCAGAATGATGTGGTTCCTATCTGACTTTTTGACCTCAGCTCCTACCGTCTGCACATTGTCTGCCGGGCTCCAGTCTGTTCCTGGAAAAAATGATGTCAAGCTCATAAAAAACCAAAGGCCAGCCCAGACCTGGTTTCCTCTTGATCTTCAGAACTCAGCTGAAATGTTACTTCCTGAGAAAGAGCTTCACTGACAATCCCACATATAATAGTCCCACTCTGGGGCACCTGGGTGGCTCAGTCAGTTAAGCACCCAACTCTTGGTTTTGGCTCATGTCATGAGCTCAGGGTCTTGAGATTGAGCTCCATGTTGGGCTCTGCACTTAGCAGGGAGTTTGCATCTCTCTCTTTCCCTCTGCCCCTCTCCCACTTGTGCTTTCTCTCTCTCTCTCTCTGAAACAAAAATAATCTCATCTCCATTATTTCCTACTCAGTAGACATGCTTACTGCCAGTTTTCCCATGTTAGAAACAAAGTGCCATGGATGTTGCCTTGTCTTGTGTCCCCAGGAACTAGTTCAGTGACTGATATAGGTTGAACTGTACCACTGCAAAGAAGATATCTTGAAGTTTTATCCTTCAGTACATCAGAAACCTTATTTGGAGAGTGATTATTACAGATGTAATGAATTAAGATAAGGTCATACTGAAGTAGGGTGTATCCCTAAACCAATGTGACTCCTGTCTTTATAAGAAGACAGTCATGTGAAATCAGAACAGGGGATAATGGCTTGTGACAATGAAGGCAGATATTGGATTCAAACGTCTGCAAGCCAAGAAATGTAAACATTGCCAGACAACCACCAGAAGTTAGGGAGAAGTATGTATAGATACTCCAATAGTATTCTGAGAGAGGATGTCCCTGGCAACACCTTGATTTCAGGCTTCAAGACTTCAGAAATGTGAGACAATAAATTTATATTATTTAAGTCACCTAGTTTGTAGTACTTTGTTATGGGACCCTTAGGAAATTACTTAAATCCCTCCAAAAATCAAACAGTAAATGGGTATGACTGAAGAGAAAGATTATTTCCTTTTTGATCTACTGGGAATAGACATATATACTTAAAGCTCATTGTAGGACAAATTGACACAAAAATAAGACATTACATGATTCAAAATAGTAAGAAGAGCTTGTTGCAAATTCACAGCAGTGATTTTCAAACTTGCATGGATACCACCATACACAGGAGAAATCATTCAAAATGTAAATACCTCCTACTGATCCTCCCAGCTTTGGGTACAGAAGACTTAATGTGGACCCATGTAGCTGCAGTTTTAAGAATCACTCCCTACTGATTTTGATGAAGTGTTCCTAGGACCACACTTGGAAAACTCCTGACCTAAGCATCTGTAGTTTGTGCACTCTTAATTTGATGTCTATCACGCAGAGTTCTGTGATATGTGGGATGTCTCTGTTAATATCATTAATCAAGAAGTCTCATGTTCTAACCTCTCCACCATGACCACAGATTGCTTTCCTATGTGGATTCATACTAAACTCCGTGATATCCCTGTGTTGTTAGAGAACTGGGTGTTGTTAGACCTTTGTATCCCCACTGGAAAAAGGGAAATGACTTACACGATGGGACCCTGATTTCTTCACTCTTACTTGACGAAATGTCTAACACACTGAACATCAATCACACTTTGGTTTTCTACTGGCTCATTTCTGAGGCTAGGGTGCACATCTTCTCTGCTGTTCCACTACAAGGGACAGTCAGAAGATCATACAGCATGTGGAACAGAGAAAAAAGTAAGAGGAAGGGAAAGCACATGAAACATAGGGGAAAAGGGCGAGCATGTGCTTGCTTGTCCCCACTCAGGTCATTGGAAGCTGTGCAGTGACACTGTGCCTCTTCCCCAGCTCCATCCCACAACCCCCTCCCACACACAGCAGTGACACTGAAGCTCTCACATCATGGAGATGGGGGCTCATCCCTGCTTCCTGTTCCATGTCCAAGTATTCTCTCTGGTAGTTATGCTATGATGTTCATGTTAGAGGCATCATCACATTGACAGAATTAAGGAAGCAAAGCTAGAGCGGTCAACTAACAGTTTGAGGGCTTTTTAGATGCCACACAGTATAATTTGCTATTTTCAGACTTTTTTCCTTTATATACTCAAAGCATTGTTCTGAAGCTCACAACATTACTTTCTTCATACAATTTCAGGGATACTCAGGCTCACAGAGGAAAGTACATGCTCAAACAATTTTAGGGAGGTGACAATGGATCCTAATGGAAGCCAATTTGAAGGGGCTAATACTGACTAATCCTGCAACAATTTGAATATCAAAATACATAATTACAGTGTCAGATGATAACTATTTGAGCACAGTAGGAATCCATGAGTCATACTAATAAAAGAAATACATAGAATTTAACAAACAAAACAAATGAGCAAAGGCAAAAAGGTGAGAGGCAAACCAAGAAACAGACTCTTAACTACAGAGAACAAACTGTAGGTTGCCAGAGGGGACGTGGGTGGGGGATGGGTGAAATAGGTGATGGGGATTAAGGAATGCACTTGTGATGAGCACCAGGTGTTGTATGGAAGTGTTGAATCACTATGTTGTACACCTTAAACTAATATTACACTGTATGTTAACTAGCTGGAATTTAAATAAAAACTTTAAAAAAGGAAATACAAGAAAAAATAGATAAATGATATGGGAGAAAGCAAAATCTCTACTCAACACGAATGCCAATGAATAAATCTAGTAGGAATGATGACACCATTATAAAAAAGAAACACTTAACAATTATCAGAGTAATGAGTGATTCAGGCAAGTATCATAAATGGGTTTTCAGTCTGTACCAAGTCCCAAATTAGTCACTGAGTCACCATGGTAACCATGCTGGCCAAAGAAAGCTGAGATAAAACAAGCAGCAACCATCCTGACTTGTCTCCTAAACTACTACATATTAATCATATCTAAAGTCATGACAAATGAATATTGTGTGTGTAGGTGTATGCCACTTGTCTGTGACAATTCAAACATCAAAATACAGAAGTATAATGTCAGATGGTAAATATTTGAGTAAAAAAGGAATCCAAGCATCATACCAATAAAATAATACACGAATAAATAAGTAAACGATAGGGGAGAAGTGAAAAGCTCTATTCAACATTTGAATGTCAATTTTTAAATCCAGAAGGAATGACGGTGTTATAAAAGCAACACTTAACAGCTATCAGAATGATGGGTGAGAAAGGCAAGAATCATAAATGGATTTTCAGTTTGTAACAAGTTTCACAGCAGTCACTGAGTCACCATGGTAACCATACTGGCAAATGAAAGCTGAGAGAAAGCAAACAGCAACCATCCTGACTTGTCTTCTAATATGTGCTTGTAACTGAGGACGATAGATATAACCCACAGTAAATTACCTCACATATTCCTCACAAGAGCTACTTTCACCAACACACAAACACACACACACTCATGCGTGCTCTCTCAATCTTTCTTACCACCAAAAAATCTAGGAATTCATTCTTGTGCATTTGTTTAAGAATAAACAAGAAAAATCCCTAATTCAATTCTAACCACACAAAGATGAAAGCTACTAAACAATTACATACTAATGACTGGTTTTCTGAAGATGACCTGTAGAATTTTCTGTAGGTCATTTTCATCCCTAGATTTAGTATAATGGCAATCATATCTAAAGTCATGGCAAGTGAATATTGTGATGATAAATTATATACATCTTTTCGGCAGGGCCACAGCACCCAGATATTTGATCAAACATTATTCTGGATATTTCTGTGAGAGTGTTGTTGGATGAGACTTACACTCAAATGTGTAGATTTTGAGTAAAGGAGTTAGCTCTCTATATTGGTGGACCTCATCTTACCATATGAAGATTTTATTAGGAAAGAGGGAATATCTCCC